>NC_057801.1:35800646-36100646 GCF_018294505.1 Triticum aestivum | reverse complement strand
GTTTTGTCGCGACCGCGGGGCGGCCGGTCAGCCGCATCATGCGCTGGTAGTGTGGGCTTTAAAGCCTCCTCCTCGAGTTGAGGTAGCAGCCTGCGCTTTGGGTAGCTTTTGCTAGGGCGTTCGAGTTTGTATTCTTCGACAGCCAGGACCTTGGTCCATCGGTCAGTTAGCAGATCTTGATCAGCTTGGAGCTGTTGCTGCTTTTTCTTCAGGCTTTTTGCAGTGGCTATAAGCCGGCGTTTGAAGCGCTCCTGCTGGACGGGATCCTCCGGTACGATGAATTCTTCGTCACCAAGGCTCACTTCGTCTTCGGAGAGAGGCATGTAATTATCGTCCTCTGATTCTCCATCAGTTGCCTGTTCTTTAGGGCTAGCTTGCCCATCATCTTGCTCGGCCTGCTCGAAGCCTGGCTGGGCAGGATTGTCTTTGTCTTCGGCACCATCCAGATTTTTATCTCCTGTGCCAGCATCGCTATTTTTTCTATGGTGGGGCTTGGAGCGGCGCCGATGACGCCGGTGTCTAGATTGCTTCCCCAAGGGGTTATCTTCCGTTGCCTCATCGCCATTATTTTCTTTAGTGGTGTCCACCATATAAATATCATATGATGAGGTGGCGGTCCAGCGCCCTGTAGGCGGTGGTTCCCGTTCTTCTCCTGCATCGTCGGCCATATCGTCGATGTCTTCGGAGTCGAAGTCAAGCACGTCGGTTAAATCATCGACAGTGGTTATAAAGTGGGTGGTGGGTGGGGGACGAATTTCTTCGTCGTCTGCTCCCCACTCGAGCCGGACATAGTTCGGCCAAGAATCTCCTGACAAGGACAGAGACCTTAATGAGTTCAGCACGTCACCCAGGGGTGAGTGGTGAAAGATATTCGCGGCAGTGAACTCCATGATGGGTGCCCAATCTGATTCGATAGGCACGGATGCACGCGGTTCGGATCCTGCAGCCGGAGACGAGTCCGGGGGGGGTCCGATAACGCCACTCTCATAGGAGGTGGGATCAGTGTTCGGCTCCGACGCCGATGAGTGTGCGGCCTCCGTGGAGGGGTCCATTCACCCGTCCTCGGAAGGCACGATCTGCTCCAGATTGATTCCCGGCGCCAACGTGGGTGCGATCTCCCGAATACTGTCCAACGGCAGATCAAAGTCATGTCCGTCGTGACTGTTTGGCACACCTGTCATGGGCTCGAATCCGTCGAAGATCAAGTCTCTGCGGATGTCGGCAGTATAGTTTAAGCTTCCAAACCTAACCTGATGGCCAGGGGCGTAGCTGTCGTTCTGCTCCAGATGGCCAAGCGAGCTGGCCCGCAGTACGAAGCCGCCGAATACGAAGATCTATCTAGGAAGGAAAACCTCCCCCTGGACCGCATCGTTGAAGATGATCGAGGGAGCCATCAAGCCTTACCGTGACTGCACAGTGGAACTCTCAATGAAAGCACCAATCTCGGTGTCAAAACCGGCGGATCTCGGGTAGGGGGTCCCGAACTGTGCGTCCAAGGCTAATGGTAACAGGAGGCAGGGGACACAATGTTTTACCTAGGTTTGGGCCCTCTCGATGGAGGTAATACCCTACTTCTTGCTTGATTGATCTCGATGATATGAGTATTACAAGAGTTGATGTACCACGAGATCGTAGAGGCTAAACCCTAGAAGCTAGCCTATGATTATGATTGTTGTTGTCCTACGGACTAAACCCTCTGGTTTATATAGACACGGGAGGGGGCTAGGGTTACACAGAGTCGGTTTTAGAGAAGGAAATCTACACATCCGAATATCCAAGCTTGCCTTCCATGCAAAGGAGAGTCCCATCCGGACACGGGACGAAGTCTTCAATCTTGTATCTTCATGGTCCAACAATCCAGCCAAAGTATATAGTCCGGCTGTCCGAGGACCCCTTAATCCAGGACTCCCTCAGGAGGGACAAACCATCGGATGACAGTGAGGATACTCGTGAGGTTGTGATCCCTACCAAAACCACTTGCCGGGAGAAGTCTGTTGCTGCCAAGCAGCGTGCTATGATACCTATGCACAAATGGAAGCTTTCGGACTGGGAAAAGTATCGTTTCCAGGATCCCTACATTGTGCCGCCGCATCCTTGGTGGAACAACCCTCAGTTCCGGAATGAGTTGCAGTTAATGGTTGTGTCAGAAATTTTCGAGCACCACAAGAACAAGTTCACCCGGATGTGGTCCATTGACATCGATCACTGGAGGAACAACCTTGGTTACTTTGGAGAGGCTCTGGAGATCTGTGAGGAGTTTGATTTGATCAAGCTCATGACTGTGAATTGTGACTTTGATGTGCAGCTCATTCATCAGTTCTATGCTATAGTCCACTTCGGCACCGATGATGCATGTCACCTGTCCTTTATGTGCCATGATGAGTTCTTTCATGTCCCTTGGAGAGCCTTCTGCAATGCTCTTGGCTATGAGGATACCGGGTTGAAGGGCCAAGGTGGTCTCCGTCCTCGCGACCGAGCCCACCCCATGGACAAGGTGAAGCTTGCCCCTCTGTACATCCCGGGTCATGGTATCGTGGGTAAATCCAATGACCTTCTACTAGTCTATGATATTCTGCATCGTGTGTTCCGCTATGTGCTGCTACCCAAGGTCGGGAATCAAGACGATATTTATGGTTATCTTGTGGATTTGCTTGTGGCCATGAAGACCAAAAGGGGTTCCGGTGCCACGTTTGATGTCTCCAAGTGGATGTGGGAGGAGATGTACAATATGGTGTGGTACCGCAAGGTACCGATCTATGATCCTTTTGTGATACAGTTTCTAAACTCCGTTTGGGCAGTCCGTAGGCCAGGAGAACCTCTCACCACTCCAGCTTTCTCACGGAGCATGAGGTTAAGGTCTTGAGGAAGAAGAAGCATAAGACTCCTCGTTTTCCTACGGGCAATCAGGAGGATGTGTATGCTACCTCGGACGATGATGACTTTGAGTTGGAGCCTGGGGCCCAGCCCACTTGGGTTGAGAAGCTGACTACCAAGTCAAGAAGACTTTTTTCTTGCAGACTCATACACAGAAGAAGCTCTACCAGGCTCATGTTGCTGAGAAGATGGCACGTCGCAGGTAGATTCAGTTGATGAAGCACCTTAATGTGCCAGATGTGAAGAGTGGCTCTGAGAAGACCATCACTCCTGAGGATACGTGGTGCTTGGAGAACTGCCAGTGGTCTGATGAAGAGCCTGCTACCTCTGATGTCCGTGGTCCTGAGGGTGTTTCCATGGAGCTTGAGGAGTCTGTGGAGTCTGATGAGGATTCTGACAATTCGGCGGCGACGGGAGAGGAGACCTACTGAGCCCTGGGGCGTTAGCTTCACTCTTTTCCTTTTTGGTGTCTTGATGCCAAAGGGGGAGAGCACTCTATTAGGGCACAGGATTGCATGGGGGGTTTGCTTGTAGTTGCCTTCTTTAGTTGTTCTATTTGCTTTGCTTTCTAGTGTCTTGTTGAACTTGTGGTGTGACCTTGTGCTAGTGTGAGACTTGAGTACCTTATCCATTTATCTTTGCTATATTGATGTTCTGTTATGCTATTACATGCTTTATGTATGTTATTTTGTTTTGCTATCACTGGTTGATTTATAAAATCTAGGGTGAGCTTTGACCCTAGTGTGAACATTTTGCATTCCAAAAGAAAACTCTAAATTCGCACTCAGGGGGAGCTAGCCCCGTCTATATTTTCTAGATCTCCCGTGTTTTTCATGTGGTTGTCATCATCCACCAAAAAGGGGGAGATTGTAAGGGCATGTCCTACCTTAGGGTTTTGGTGATGATGACAACACGCGTGTGGACTAATCGTGCGTCCCAGTTTTCTCAGGTACACATTGTGTGGCACAAGACAGTTAGGCCTTCCCTCTATGCGGAAAAGATCGAAGACGGAGTTTTTGACGTTTTTATTCCTTTAGTCATAGGATACCCATACTTTTTAGAGGGAATCCTCATCGGAAGGTATTGGGTGAATCACTACACGTACACACTCTTTGCACCCACCATATACCCTCCGTTCGAGGAGAGAGAGGTTCCCAAAGTCCTCTATGACTGTGCAGTTTTTCTCATGGTGGTAGTACCGCTCTCTTGAGCGGTTGTACCGCTGGCATGCAGTTCCGGTCAAACCACCGCTCCAAGTACCGCTCAGGGGTGACACCCTTCTGTACCGGGTACGATGGTAGACCAGTGATGGAACGGAAGTTCCGATTTGTCTTGACAAACCGGTACTACCGGTGTTCAGGGTGGTAGTACCGCCTGGAACTCCACCGCCCAGGAATTGCTGGTCCAGCGGTAGTTCTGGCCCAACCACTGCTCCAACTACCGGTCTAGGGTGAAAAACTTCTGTTGTGAAGTGGTAGCCGAGCGGTGGTGGAACGGTAGTTCCGGTTTATTCCGATATACCGGTACTACCGGTGGCTCCACCGGAAGTACCGCTCCTATGGGTTTCTGCGCATAACGGTTGGATCTAAGGGGACCCTATTTAAGGAGGTGCTTCTCCCACCTCCCACCTATCTCTTTCCTCTCTCTCTCTCTCTCCTCCATTAATGCCCTTGAAGCTTTCTTGCCTGATCTCTCTCTCTAGCCACTCAAACTTGTTGATTTGCTAGGGATTAAGGAGGAGACCTAGATCCACACTCTCACCAAAGGAAACGTGATTCCCCCATACATTCTTCTGTGGATTTTGTTACTCTTAGGTGCTTGGGCGCCCTAGTCGGAAGAGGTCACTTCGGAGCCACATTCCATTGTGGTGAAGCTCCGGGGTTTTGATGGGAGCCTCCAATTAAGTTGTCAAGAGAGCCCCAACCTTGTTTGTAAAGGTCCGGTTGCCGCCTTCAAGGGCACCAATAGTGGAATCACGGCGTCTTGCATTGTGTGAGGGCATGAGGAGAATATGGTGGCCCTAGTGGCTTCTTGGGGAGCATTGTGCCTTCACACCGCTCCAACGGAGACGTACTTCCCCTCAAAGGGAAGGAACTTTGATAACACATCCTCGTCTCCATCGGTTCCACTTTTGGTTATCTCTCACCTTTACTTGTGCAAGCTATATTGTGTTATATCCTTTGCTTGCTTGTGTGCTTATTGTTGTTGCATCATATAGGTTGCTCACCTAGTTGCATATCTAGACAACTACTTTGATGCAAAGTTTAATTTGGCAAAGAAAAGCTAAAAATTGTTAGTTGCCTATTCACCCCTCCCCCCCTCTAGTCAACTATATCGATCCTTTCACACACATATATCATTGCCATTAAGGATAAAAAGATGCGGTCTATTCCTACATGAATAGGTTTTGTCTACATCATGTCATCGTTCTTATTGCATTACTCCATTTCTCCATGAACTTAATACACTAGATGCATGCTGGATAGCGGTCAATGTGTAGAGTAATAGTAGTAGATGCAGGCAGGAGTTGGTCTACTAGTCTTGGATGTGATGCCTATATGCATGATCATTGTCTTGAATATCGTCATAATTATTTGCTCTTCTATCAACTGCCCAACAATAATTTGTTTATCCATCATATGATACTTTCTTGAGAGAAGCCTCTAGTGAAATCTATGGCCCCCGGGTCTATTTCCTATCATGTTATTTTCATACCTATTAATCCAAAAAACTAAAAATACCTTGCTGCACTTTTTATTTATTGATTTTATTTTGTGTTTCTTTCAGATCTATTTATCCAATCTCATACAATTTAATCTATCTCAGTACCGAGGAGGGATTGACAACCCCTCTTAAGCGTTGGGTTGCAAGTTTTTGTTATTTGTGTGAAGGTACTGTTTGCATAGTCTGGTGGATCCTCCTACTGGATTTATATCTTGGTTTCAAAACTAAGGGAAATACTTCCGTTGATGTGCTGCATCATACTTTCCTCTTTGGAGAAATACCAACGCGGTTGCAAACAAACAGTCACAGGGTCATCGCCCTCATTGGCGACTGTCCTCCGGTGAAGGGGAACATAACATCCGGTGTGCCACTGAAGTGGCTCCAGGAGAACTGGTCCATATGCCTGGAAGGTGCCGATGAGAAGACTGTGGAGCAGTACACGAGGGCCTACTTGTGGTACCTTCTGAAGGAGGTCGTGTTTCCAGACTGCTCGTGGGATAGCACCCTATGGATGTATCTTGGCTTCCTGGAGGACTAGGATGCAGGGTACAACTAGGGGTCCATCGGTCTCGCATATCTATACCACTTGATACAATAAAAGTCTCAATATTCATTTGTGGACGTATGTATGTTGCTTTAGATTGTGTTACCTAATCCTCATTTGATGTTTATAGCTGGAAGGTGCACCGCAGAGGACCGAAGAGAGCTCCAGCATGTGATATCATTTATATTTGAACTTGATATGATTCATGTTGGTTGAAAATGATATCATTTATATTTGAAAATGATACAATTCATGTTGGTTGAAAATGATATGATTCATGTTGGTTGAAAATGATATCATTTATATTTAAACTTGATTCATTTCCAATTGTTTTAGGCGGGCCCCCCTTGCACCCAACATCGGCGTCAAGTACACCATGCTTTCGACAATGGTCATCGCGCGCGCCCGTTTTCTGGAGAATAGAGATGTAATATCTATGATCAAGTTGTTGAAGAATTTATTGGTTATGATGAGAAATGAAGTTACTAACTATTTCCGTTTATATTTTGGCAGATGCTACTCCCATTGTGGATGAGGGGCCACACCAAGGACGTTCAGATGCAGTATGACGAGCAGTATGTTTCATACTTTAGGAGAGCATGGCTACTGGACGGCGCAATGCAGGGGACGGAAGAGAGCTCCGGCATGTGTGGATTTGTCTGGGCCCTCTATATTTGGATGTGGGAGTGGTAGTCAGTTGGCCGCCCTAAGAGAGATGACCGGTGGTTATGGGCGGAGTATGGCGAAGAAGGTGACAGTGCTTGATACCCAACCGTCGCGTACGCTTGGGATAAGGTGAAGGTTTACACGGGCAAGGGCAATGATAGTACGATGTACAAGATCTTCACCAACGAGATGGACAACCTGTCGGCTTACCAGGTATACCAAGTAGCTTACCAATCACTTTTTAGCCACTTTCACGGTTCCTGTAAATCCTTTTGCAGGTCAACTGGTGGTCGTACGACAACCGAGAATGGGGGTTCAAGCTCAAGGCGATGTGCTACGAGGATAGACTTGCCTCGCGGTGCATTGTGCCAATGATATGTGTATACGCCCTCGAGTGGCACTTACCACAGCGTGTGGCCATGTAGTTAGGTATCTTCCAAAATACCCCACCAGCGTGCCCCACCGACACCGGTGGCTTCGACCTTCACTGGTGAGGACATTATTCTCTATTGCCATGTTTTCGTTTATTTTTGACGTTATCACGACGTCCGCTGCTTCTTACGCCTTGCAGGAAGAGTTGGAAGAATTGTCAGTCGACCACAGACTGAGGGCGTGAGCACACTAATACGTCCATTTTGCATCATGCTTTTATATCGATATTTATTGCATTATGGGTTGTTATTAAACGTTATGTCACAATACTTATGGCTATTCTATCTTATTTTACAAGGTTTAACATGAAGAGGGAGAATGCCGGCAGCTGGGATTCTGGGCTGGAACAGGAGCAAATATTGGAAACCTATTCTGCACAGCTCCAAAAGTCCTGAAACTCCACGGAAGTCATTTTTGAAATTAATAAGAATTATTGAGCGAAAGAAGTATGAGAGGGGGCCCACACCCTTGCCACGAGGGTGGGGGTGCGCCCCCTGGTGGCCCTCTGGTGCCCATCTTCTGCTATATGAAGTCTTTTACCCTAAAAAAATCATAAGCAAGCTTACGGGACGAAACTCCGCCGCCACGAGGCGGAACCTTGGCAGAACGAATCTAGGGCTCCGGCGGAGCTGTTCTGCCGGGGAAACTTCCCTCCGGGAGGGGGAAATCATCACCATCGTCATCAACAATGATCCTGTCATCGCGAGGGGGTCAATCTCCATCAACATCTTCACCAGCACCATCTCCTCTCAAACCCTAGTTCATCTCTTGTATCCAATCTTTGTACCCAAACCTCAGATTGGTACCTGTGGGTTGCTAGTAGTGTTGATTACTCCTTGTAGTTGATGCTAATTGGTTTATTTGGTGGAAGTTCGTATGTTCAGATCCTTAATGCATATTAATACCCCTCTAATTATGAACATGAATATGCTTTGTGAGTAGTTCCTGAGGACATGGGTGAAGTCTTGCTATTAGTAGTCATGTGAATTTGGTATTCGTTCGATATTTTGATGAGATGTATGTTGTCTATCCTCTAGTGGTGTTATGTGAACGTCGACTACATGACACTTCACCATTACTTGGGCCTAGAGGAAGGCATTGGGAAGTAATAAGTAGATGATGGGTTGCTAGAGTGACAGAAGCTTAAACCCTAGTTTATGTGTTGCTTTGTAAGGGGATGATTTGGATCCATATGTCTCATGTTGTGGTTAGGTTTACCTTAATACTCCTTTTGTTGTTGCAGATGCTTGCAATAGGGGTTAATCATAAGTGGGATGCTTGTCCAAGAAAGGGCAGTACCCAAGCACTGGTACACCCACATATCAAATTATCAAAGTAACGAACGTGAATCATATGAACATGATGAAAACTAGCTTGACGATAATTCCCATGTGTCCTCGGGAGCGCTTCTCTCATTATAAGAACTTGTACAGGCTTGTCCTTTGCTACAAAAAGGATTGGGCCACCTTGCTGCACCTTATTTACTTTCATTGCTTGTTACCCGTTACAAATTATCTTATCACAAAACTATCTGTTACCTACAATTTCAGTGCTTGCAGAGAATACCTTACTGAAAACCGCTTGTCATTTCCTTCTGCTCCTTGTTGGGTTCGACACTCTTACTTATTGAAAGGACTACGATAGATACCCTATACTTGTGGGTCACCACACACGGATCACGTGAAAAGCGTGGGATAGGAGGTATCGCAAAGACACCGAGAGGAGAGCGGTTGGCTGGGACGAGTACGCTGAACACATGAAGTGGTATGACGATGGCGTGAAGTACCATCTGCGCCTGAGGCCATAGTGTACGTCAACCGATATCACATTATTGGAGGAGGATGACTATGAGGATGAAGCCTACAGTGACAATCTCAGATAGCTCAAAGGTGATTTCAGGGAGTATGCACCCCTGATGAACAGAGTGGTAAGTGGTGTTCTCTATTGTTTTAAGTTTCCATTGTTAGTGTCACTGACTTACAAATGATGCTACATGTGCAGGCTTTGGAGCTTCACAGAAGCATTCTTGATGGCTCAAACGCGCTTGCGTATGACCCCAGAACCGTGGAATCTGCAATCAACCCGGCAGAAAAGATGAAGGTAACATCGAGCCTGCTAGCCATGTTATAGTTTAATTGTAAACCTAAAGTTGATCTGTATTATGTTCTTGGTTGTTTGATATTGTAGAAGTTCATGACCCGTTGTCGTAAGATAGTGGGTATGCTTGGGTGCACTCGTGCGGCCGATGTCCATGATCCTACTCATCGAGGGTCGATGCATGCCATCGCTTCATCGAGCCACGCCAGCGGAGCTTCCTCTACCCATGTCGCCTCGTCGTCTCGCGTTGTTGAGGAGGAAGAGGAAGAAGATGAGGAGGAAGAGGAAGAAGAAAACGAGGAAGAAGAGGAAGAGGAGCAAGCCGATGAAGGAGGCGGTGAGGAGGAGGAGTACGACAATGCTGACGCACCTCCACCGACTCAACCAACCTAGGACAAGAGAGGGAAACAACCAAAGAAGGACTAGAAGAGTCCATCCCCGTTTCAGCGAGAGTGTACTCGTCGTCACACGAAGAAGTCGGATGAAACACGCTCGAAGAGAAATGAGGACCGTACCGCCAAGAGGGGAGGAACAAGTGATATGGTCATGTTGAACTCGCATAGTTGAACTAGTTGTGAATGAGAACTTATATGTTATGTTGGTGTTCTCGATTTGCTACCTTTTTACTATGTTGAACCTATTTGATATGTCAATTTGATACTTACCTATTTCGTGTTGTTGATTTGCTACCTGCAATGTGTGAGATCATCATACTTTGACTTGCAAACACTATTTTCTGTCGTGTTGAACTATTACTCATATTTGTACTTGAAATGATCAAGATCTTCTAAAAAAAATAAGTGACAGAGACCCTAGTGCAAGGCACTCCGGCGGTAGGGTCTCACAGCCTACCATAAAACCTTTGTGATTTCCCTTTACATTACAACCTACCGCCAAACACCCTGGCGGTAAGTGTGATACCCTACCATAGAAAATAGTCAATTTTATGTTAAAGAGCCATGGCGCGCGCGCAGGGCCTGGCACACCCTACCGCCGCGGCAGGTGGCGGTAGCTTTAGCTACCCTACTGCCAGTTACCCTGGCAGTATAGCCGTTAGGTCACGTCAGCCCCAATAGGGTTGGCTCACGGCAGCTGTCGTTAACCTACCGCCTCATGTCTTGGCGGTAGCCTGTACAACCATACCGCCATTTAGCCCGACGATAGAAAATGGACCAGATCCCGAAATACTATCGAACTGGGGTTAGATCCGGATGAACTTTCCGAAAAAGGTCAAAACATGAAAATAGGTCGGCATAGGTATGCATGTTTGCTGGCCTGTCTTTTCTCCCCACCCACACGCAGCTCTCTCTCTCTCTCTCTCTCTCTCTCTCTCTCTCTCTCTCTCTCTCTCTCTCTCTCTCTCTCTCTCTCTCTCTCTCTCTCGGCAGTCATTGTCGTCGTCCAGATCGCGTCTTGCAGAAAAAAGCCTATTAGAGGATGCTAGGTATCCATCTTGTGGAGGAGATGGCGGCGGTGTTGACGATGATGGTGATGAAGACCACATTGATGAAGACCGTGGCGATGAAGTGTCGGTGATGGCCATGTGTCGATGTCGTGTCATGCCGGAGAAGTCGATGAAGAATTGCTTCTCTTTCTACACTGGCCTGGCGTGTGGATGATGCATGTTGATGTCACTTCTTGTAGATGTACTCGACGAAGATTTTTTTATACAATGTAGTCATATAGCTCGGTGTTGACGCGCGAGGTCGGTGTAGATCGGCTTGATGCAGTGCAGATCGGTCGATGTAGTCGTTCGGCTCGGTGAAGAATTGTTGTTGGCTAGGTCCTGTGATGCTCGGCTCGGTGTAGTCGGACATGTAGCCATCATGTACGTACCGGGGTAGCTGCAGATCCTATGGAGTGGACTCTAGCACATAGGCCCGAGGACCACTGTAGATCGGATCTGTGAAGAAACAGGCTAATGAACAGTAATGATCTCTGTTGATTGATTGCAATGATGTACATATTTATATGTCCGGAGGGGACATGTCGCACAGTCGCAACATTTACAAGAGACAAGATTAGAAGGACGCGTCTGTTACATTAGGAGTGACCCATCGGGAGAGAAGCCGCACATCAGTTTTGCTAAGCAGGGATTTCCTTTAATTAAACTAAATAAGTAGTCCTAACACTCCCCCTAATCTCTGCTTCAATTATTCTTGTAAACATCATCATCAACATCTTGATCATCATCATCATCATGATCAGTCTCCTCCAAAAACCCTGTAGGAAAAATATGAGGAGATATGTACACTATGCCATCAAAAACTCCTTCCAAAAACTCAGTGGGAAAATAAGGAGAAACCGACATATCACAATGCATGCTTTACTATTGGCTCATTAGAAACCTTCCAAAAGAAACCATTTAGGAAAAACTTATAAAGGAAAAGAATGCAATATCAAAGATCCGAGGATCACAAACAGATAATCATTCAGGAAACACTCACCCTAAACTTTGCAAGTTCCGAAGTCGTTTCATACTGTTGGGAAACGTAGCATGCAATTTCAAAAAAAAAATCCTACGCTCACGCAAGATCTATCTAGGAGATGCATAGCAACGAAAGGGGAGAGTGTGTCCACGTACGCTCATAGACCAAAAACGGAAGCGTTAATTTACCGCGGTTGATGTAGTGGAACGTCTTCTCGAATCAACCGATCAAGTACCGAACGTACGACACCTCCGATTTCTACACACGTTCAAATCGATGATGTCCCTCGAACTCTTGATCCAGTAGAGGCACGAAGGAGTCGATGAGTTCCGTCAGCATGACGGTGTGATGATGGTGTTGGTGAAGTGATCCGCGCAGGGCTTCGCCTAAGCACTAGACAATATGATCGGAGGAGTAAATGGTGGAGGGGGGCACCGCACACGGATAAGACAATTGATGTGTCTTTGGGGTGCCTCATATCCGGCAGGCATCCTGGTTGAGGAGCACGCCTGACTGGTGGGTGCCCATACCCGGTAGGCGTCCTGGTTAGGACCTCAGGTCTTAGATGTTAGGTTTGGCTGCGAGGTCTATTTGGTATTAGGCCCAGACTATCAACGCCCCTTCATCAACTGGATAGGAGTAGCGACAGATGTTGCTTAGACGTGGCTTTAGTCTTATTGTTGTATGACTTTGTAAGGTCTTGCGTTAATAATTAATAAAATGGATGTATGCATCGCCCAGATGCAGAGGCCGGAGTCTTCCTCCTTTTCTAAAAAAAATAACTACTGGCTGGAGATGGATGAAGTCAGAAAAATGTTTGATGACAGATGGAAGAGGGGGTCTTGAGTTTTTTACTCTTCTGCATCTTTGATCAGTTTAAGATGAGGCCGACTTGGGCTGCCATTAGGCCTTGGGCTAAGAAAAAGGCTGGGCTGCACCTGCTCATTGATAACAACAAGTATGTAGTGTAATATATCATTTCTCAAAAAAATGTAGTGGAATATATCAAGGCCATTGGGGAAAGGAGGGCTCTCTCTTCCCTGGAGTTCATTCTCAGGAAATTCGCTTTGCTTAAAGCGAAGGAACTAATTCGATGGCTGACTATGATGTTGAAGCAACGGGCAAAAATCAATTGGTGTAATTTGGAAGATGGAAATTCACATTTCTTTCATGCTGCAGCTAACTTCCAGGCTCAAAGAAATAAGACCAGGCTTTTGGTTAGTGATGGAGTGGAGCATTATGACATCAGAGATTAACTACATACTGCCACAAATTATTACTCCCTCCGTTCCTTTATCTAAGGTTATTATTTTTGACACGGTGACCAAGGCACATAATTATAGGCGTGTTAGGACGAAATTACCCTTGGCAAATTTATTGGTTAGTGGCAAGTAAATCAGTTAGTCCAGAAAAGTAAGAGATGCATGCAATCGACATAGAGATAGTTTACTTCTTTTGATACGAGGAGAGATAAAGACAATCAGGAAAGAGATACTTTCCTTTTTATAGAGGGCTAACAAGGGAATTATAAGAAATGCACCTTATCAAAAAACAAATACACCTTATATAAATGAATGGAGTGAGTATTCTAGGTGTCCCTTCTCGATGTCTCTTACAGGTCCCTGCCATTTATGATATGACCGATCTTAGCAGCATGTCTGAACCTCTTACCTGGGCTAAAATTGTTTCTGTTATCAATTCATCTCCAAACACTATTTTCAAGATTTTTCTCAAAAATACTGACTTGCGTGGCATCAACACAGTGTTCATTACGCACCTGCCAAAAGTGGAAATACCTCTGGAAATCAAGGATTATAGGACTATCTCTCTGGTATTTAGTGTTCCAGAGCTAAATACGAAGGTTTTATCAGTTTGGCTACATCGACTTCCTTTTATCTTGCGCATTCACTCCAACCTAACATTCTAAAAGGAAGGTCCATTGTTGAAAATTTTGCTCCTGTGTCGGAATTAGTCCAGTGTGCCAGAAAGGGGGAATGTCGATGATGGTGCTCAAATTAGACCTTCACAAAGCTTTTGACAGGTTAACTAGGATGCTCTCTCTTGGCCATCTTGACATCTAGAGGCTTTGATTATCGATGGGGATCCTGGATTGGCATGTTGCTAAGAACAAGCAGAGCCCACGTACTAATTAATGGGGAAATGAGGGAACAGTTTCAGTCCCAATGTGGAGTTAGGCAGGAAGATCCACTATCGCCATATCTCTTTATCCTGGTTGCAGATTTGCTTCCATGGTTATGCTACAAGGAATATGAAGGGGTTTCTGCTAAGCACCCTCTAGTGTTGATGATACTTTGTTGCTCATCATGCTCGTGTTATCAAGAGAGTTCTCAAAATGCTCTCTGATTTCACTGATATGCACATCAATTCCAACAAAGGCGCCTTTGTGCCCATAAATATGAGCTAGGAGACACTGCTGAAGTTGTTGCTATTTTGGGATGCCCAATCTCGGGTTTTCCTTGCACTTACTTGGGATTGTCTTCCGGTATGTTCAAGGGGTCCTCGTGCCTCACCTTGTCCTTGTAGAGTTGGAGCTGCTAAGGAGTTGCATAGGCATGACGATGGCGTGATATGGGTGTTCGGATGCACGGCTGGCTGTGTGTTTGGCATAGGGTGGCATGGGTTCCGAGATTAGTTTCGGCAAGGGTTTTATTGATGGTCATCAATGGTGCAATCTGAGTTGTTGGATCACGGAGGAGTGATGATCAGTTCTGGGCAGGGGGCTGCTGTGACAGTTTTTGCCTAGTTCTCCGAATATCAACCTCGCAACCCTCTTTCTTTTGTAACGAAACAAGTAGTATTTGAGATGCTACTGGGCCAACTTCAAGGAAAAAAAAAAGAACTCGGATCACCTGCGCCTACTGACAGTTAAAGAACTACTTCTAGAACATTTGATAGACAACTGCGTACAAGAACATTGTATTTACATTGTATTTCAAGGTAAATGACAGTTCGTCTCATCACATGATTGTCCTTATCAAAGTAGTGGGTCAACTAATCTAATTCCCTTAGTAACTATAGTTTATATGGGCTTTCCGACTACAGGCCCAGAAAATAAGTGTAAGAGCTTATACAATTACAATATTTTGTCGATAGGCTTCAACCCCGTTGGTAAATTGTCATAGTTGCCAGGACCAAAGTCAAACTCGAGGACACGCTCCTTTCCATCGACGTCCATCCCATGTTGTTTCAACACCTTACAATCTTGATCAAGTGTTTGGCATCTGCATTAAGAAAGGAAATAGTCTTATCAGTACAACATTAATCAGAATATTCGTAAACAAAACATATTGGTTTAGTTCATGATACTACTAGCGATAGAATCATATATATGTGACAGACTGCAACCTGGGCTCTCTGAAATCCTCAACACCAATTCCCAATCCATACGATCTCGTACCTTTCAAATGATCATTTTCAACTGCAAATAGGAAGTATTGTTAAGAAAGCAGATGAAAGCTTGAATGAACACCAACATGTCTACTACAAATAATTAGCTACTGATAATTCATCGTGATATGTTCATGTATTTGGCCAAATACCTCTCCTGGCCCAGCGCCGCCGCCGCAAGGCCTCCACTCCCCCCCCCCCCCCCCCACACACACACACACATCCCGCATTGCCGCCGCTGGAGGGCCCGCCAGCTAAGCCCGCGCCTTCCACGGGGAAGGTGGCGGCGGAGCGTTTCCTCTGTCATCTGGTGGATCTGGGCGCGCTTCTTGGAGTTTCGCCTCTGTGCACGTCTGCTACCTGTGGTGTGCTTTGTGGCGATGCTGACCATGGTGGGCGGCAGCGAGGCGGATGGGCTGTGTGGTGGTCCCTATGTGGTGACAGCGCGGTTATTGTGCAGGGGTGTGCAGGCTGGCTTTGGTCGGCTGCGTGAGGGTGTTCGTCATGTCTGCTGCGAGTGCAAGCTTTGCCCGTTCGGCGGTGATGACGCCTACGGGTGTCGTTCCCCTTCTTGAAGGCACTGACGTGGTGTTCTTCGACCCACTTCATCCTCGGATCTCGTTCTTCGGACGAAAGCCTAGACCCATCTAGGTCGGGCAACGATGTCGTGCCAGCGCCGTTTCCCCCTTTGGGGCGTTGCTTTGAAGACCAGTGATCCTACCCCGCGCTTCCCTTGGGTTGGACATGCATGGCATCACGGTTGGCAAGTGCCCAACTGATGATGTGAGTGGTTGGTGTTGCGACTTGTGTGGCGACAACGATGATGGCGTGCAGAGCTGGGTCGCGGTTTGTCCTTCTAATGTCAACGGTCCTGTTCGCCAATGAGTGTGCCTACGCTTGTTTCTCATAGCGACAGAGAAGTCGGAGCTGCGTGTGGCGGGGCCATGCGGCATCGATGACTCCTTGAGGGTGGTTTGAGCGGATGGTGCTCTCCGGAGGTTGCGCTGGGTTAGGTCGGTGTGAGGCATGCAACTTTCTCCTGTGAAGCACATCAACGAAATCGGAGTTGCTGATCCTCGACTCTTCGGTCAATTATTTGGCTTTGGCTGGTGAGGCCGTCATGTGTTGTTTGTTTCGAAGGGGTCTTGACGGGTCGTCTGCGGCGAACTCGGAGTTGCCTGCTCGGGGAAAGGTGATGACGATGACAATACATGTTGTCTCCATGGTGTCCTCTTCTCGGCGGTGTGTGTGGTCTTGTTGTTGCCAGGTCGGCCGGGTGCCCTTTCTTGAGGTCGTGTTGTAACGGTTTTCGCTCGGGTTTCCATAAATTAACAGGACAACTCTATCTAATGAATCGGGCCTAAGGGACCGCATTTCAAAACATTGTTAATGTATTGTGTCTTCATGGTCTACTTAGAAATCATTAATTTACAATTCTACTTGTTGAACAAAAACTATAAAATGAGTTAAAGGCCAGCATCAAACATCTTGCATCAATTCTCGAGCACTCAGTTCACAATATATAGGAACACTAAGGTACTTAGTATAAGCAAGATATTTAGGGCTGAATGTATTTCGAAAATTCTGCTATGAATATGGGAAACATTGGAATTTTGTTGAATAAATGATAGAGCTGAATTAGATAATATATTATGGCCACATGAACATAGAGAAGCTCGGGAACAATTTTTTATGTAGCAGCCTTTAAAAAAATACCCCTTTGTATCAAAATATAAGATGTTTATTGATACTCCTTTTCTATCAAAAAATGTCTTACATTTTGATACAGAGGGAGTAGGCTATAACAAGGTTGTGCCTGCAAATAAAATTATTTCAAGGAATTGAAGAGTTGCAAACCTGTGACACTACATGTAAAGAAGGGTGGAAACTTATATGCCAATGCTGCAGAAGACTTGGAGGGGCCTAACTTCCCCTGGTAAGAAAATAACAATGACGATTCTTAAATAAAACAAGACATGAATAGACAACTCCAAATTTAGTACAGATTATATAACTGGAGGAAAACGTTTGAAGGAAGGGAAAACATGTAAGTTATAAATCTCCCACAGGTTGAGTTCTCCTAAATATTGCCACCACGTTGACTACTCGACAAAAATATTTTTCAATGAATTCTTAATTTTACAGGAATTTCAAAATAACTTCAAGTGAAATAGTTCAGTTCCTGCAGGATTCAGTAAGAAATATGTAGTACTCCAAAACAAACCATCAAGACAGGAAATGCTTATGAAGCATTGGTTGCCAGGATACAGTGTCATAAAAGAAAATAACTGAGGTGCAGCTGACCTTTACAAGTAAATCAGTATTGAGCTGCCAACTTGCAGCTACCTGAAACGAGGAATTGCCAACATCGTCTGTTGGTTTGTCTTTATCCACCCTAAAGTTCACACAAGATAGAGTTGTAGTAAACTGAATCAGTCGCAACACTGACAAATGTGTCTTCTTTTACCTTGTGGCCAGCTCAAGTCCAAGATCAATGTAGTTTAAAGTTCCAAAAATATCAGGTTCACCCCGATACTTTAGTTCCTGATGTCATATGCAGACTGTTCGTTAGAATGAAATATCTAAATAATGCAATTTCGTCTTTGAACTCATGAAGGACAAAATTCTTTCCGCTAAGTGTCGCTCCTGTAATTCACCGGGTGGTTATGATTTCTCCTAATTTTGTAATTTTAGAAAGTAATCCCAAATTGGATTTTATTCTGCTAGAATTCCAAACGATGTGATATTTCTTTTAATTGCTCATAATAAAATTTTAATGCATGCATTAAACATTATTATATTCGAAGAAATGAAATATAATATACCCCCAAATTAAATATTATAGCCTATCAAAATGTTTTGCTAAAACCTGTCAAGAAAAATGTTTTCCTAAAAGATCAAATAGAGGACAAATAAACCAGTCACCAAGGGCTAGCAGTATGAACTGCTTGAGTAAATTACTAACTAGGATATAGGAGATATCTTTTAAATCTCGATTCTAGTTGCAGGAGGGAACTCTAGGTATCAAGAAATGAAATGCAATTGCACTTACCTTTCCAGAAATATGGTGCTGATAGAATGATGCAACCAGCTGCACACCAAAGGACACGGAAATGCCATTGTGTGAGAATAATTACTTGTAAATTTTATTGCATATGAAATTTGATGAAGGGAAAACTACATGTAAGATATCAAGGTTCCCCTTTAGCATAAGAACTCTGTTTTGCTGTGATTGATCATTGGTTACAAAGAAGTGCATACTATAGAAGTAAATAACTTATGAAATTTATAAACAGAGAATGGTATAGTTCGATAATTTTTCAGAGAATAATCATGTTCACAATTCAGCAGTATTAATTATTTAAAAATTGGAGCATCTTAATTATATGCATCACTGCATCAGATACACATCATGGCTGGCAGTCTGTTTATAATCCTGTCAAACTATGTAAGCCATTGCAAGCTAACAAACGAATACACATCATGACCAGCACTCTGTTTATAATCTTGTGAAAATACCTAAGCCGTTGCAAGCTAACAAACAATAGGAATCTTTCTTGTATATAATAAGGAATAAATATAACAAACCTGTGAACTTCTAATGAGCTCTAGTGCAAAAGTAAATGAAGGGCTGAGTGGGCTAGTTGAGCCCAGACCATAACCGATTGCAAAATTCCAGTTCTTCAAGTCTGTAAAAGGCATAGGATGCTTGCTTCCACCTGTTGGGATTATATATTTTTAGACACAAGAGAAAATCAAAAATGCTTTCGCCAGTGACACACAATAAAATGCTGCGAAGTGTAAATACAGTGAACATCTATATCCTGATCATCTTTATGTAAGAAAAATCACATGACTCCTAAGAGGAAAATGCTTGTAATAATAAATATATGCCATGTCAGCAGAACATTAAATTTGATGCAGTGCAAATTACAATAACCTATAATTGCAACTAGTTAATACTCCCTCCGTCCCATAATGTAAGACCATAGCTTGCAAATGGTCTTACATTATGGGATGGAGGGAGTACATAGCATGGAATTTATAAAAAGAAAAGGTCTCCAAGTGCACAAACTTGTGGATACATGTACTTGACTAGTTGGCCATTTATTTCTTTAAATTCCTTGAGTATAAAATACACAGTAGGTTCTACTAATATCCTAGTTAAAAATCTACTGTAGATAAAAATCAAGTGATATGACATCATGCTGTTTATTGTTTGCACTTAGCTTCCCAATAAATTATGAACAATACACTATTGTTTTTTTTTACAGCAAAAATGAATTTGCAGCTTATAAACCCTTATAACATAATTAATTTTTTTGTCAAAATCACTCTTGTATGGTATGCACCTTATTTATGGTCCTTTCTAAGTCGAGTAAAACATTGTACACATAAAGCCTCAAAAATGTAAAGGAGCATCTTCCATGTGGACACACAGAAGAGTCTCAAATATTCAAATAAAAAAGGATATGCAAGAGCCTCAAAATCTTTGGCCTAGAATATATTGCTCTGACAAATCAGTGAAAGTTTAGTAACACAAACCTAGTGGTTTGTATTGTACGCCTGCACTTAAATTCCCTTTTCTCCCAGCCAACCATGCATCGTAGGGTACCTCACCAGGCGCTACAAACAAAAGTAATATCAGCATACCATGACATAACTGAATGCAAGTATTACTTTATTAGAGAATAACATAAGAAATAGGTTCAAAATTGATACTAATACGTGGAACACAATATTTTGACTCTGTAATTATAATTCAACACTCCAACTGGAACTATAAGTAATAACATACAAGGAAATGGGACGAAGGAGGCCCCAATTGATAGATTCTCTGAACCATATCTTAAACCCATGACGCCATAATCTGCTGAGCATGCTCTGCAAAACAGAAGAATATAATTCGCCATGTTACTAATCATATTTCCAAATCAAGAAAGAGAACATCTCTTGTACTTGGTCATGGAAATGTCTCATCAAGATGTTAGTGGGAAGCTATGTGTACAACTAATCTAAATGGATGATTGACAGCCACAGTCAAGATATACAACCGACCTGTTTGCCATATTCAAAGGGAACGTCCCAAAGGCGCCAATACCATACTTGGGATAGTAAACGCTTGAAGACAGCCGCATTGTACTGGAAAATACAAGTTATAGGCCGAATCAGTACAATTTCTGCACCTTGCATAACAAAATTAGATCAACGGTTCATGACTAACAAGAGATCACTTACGGTTTCAAAGTTGACACAAGTAAGTCCACAAATGTATGGGGGTCGTTCAAATCCCTACAAAAAAAAATATGTCATAACAGGTATGCACTAAAGAATTAGGGAATATAGCAATGGTAAACTATGCAATAAGCACCTCTGCCATCGAAAGTGAGCTTCCCCCCCATTTGTCGACATCTAATGAATTAAGTCAGGAAAAACAACTTCTCTTGCAGGAAAAGAGGCGAGTCCTGAAACAGAGCAGTTACATATATATAGAAAAAACAAAAGGAGCAGTTACATATATATAGAAACTCGTTTTACACCAAGCTTCAACAGCAACCATATATACTACTGAAACACAACCAGATGGTCATGAACCGGACAGAGCCAAATACAAAAAAAAGCGGCAGTCGTATATATTTGCTTGATGGATACAGTGGCATTCAGATGAGCATGAGAATCTCCCAACTGCTTCAACACAATATGCGCGTCCACTCCCCCAGAATGGAAATAGTCATCAAAGAGGCTGCGTCGCGCGAGCTTCCCGAACATGAGCTCATATGCCGGGACCAACATCCTGCATGATTGATTAGGTACTTGAGCGCGCATACACGAATCAAGAGCAACAGATCGCATCTTAACTGCAGAAGGATCACTTTTGGCACACGGTTACCCAAGGAGCATCGTGACACCTATCACATATGCATATATCTACATCTGAAGTTCTGAACTAGCTGGATCGAAATTGGGCACGAGAGCGAATGATCAGTACAGCCCAGAGACTACATAGCTCTTGTTTTCAGTTCGTCAGGATGTCAATTCTTTCAGTTCGTCAGTCAGCAGCTCTTGTTTGTTTTCTTCAGTTAAAACGAAGCCAAGTGTTAAGTGCGATCAGAATTCAGACGGTCCACAGCGAAGCAGGAGATGTGAATGGCTCAGATGGGCCAAGCGCGAGAAGGAAGCTGCGGTTTGGCTGTTAATTTGCTGTCTTCGGAATTTCAATTCTCAGCTAAACGGGTGTTAAACTGTAAATCGCCGGTTAAACTCAACCCCCAATGATGATGCCAAAACTTAGCTTCTATCTAGTTTCTCTCTAGCCCACTGTTTGTATAGCTTAGAGCATCTCTAGCAGACCCCACCAAATCCCAGTTCACGCAATCCCCAATTTCCCGGCGTTTGCGCTACGAAATCGACATATACACCAGATGCATATTTTTGGGGGAAGGGAGACAATGCACATCATCAGTCGGTGAGGTGGTGTTCCTCCTCTCGGAGTCGCAAGAGATTGGAATTAAGAGGGGGAAGTAATTGATAATCAAAAAAGAATTTGCAAGAAAGAGAGGAGTCGACGGCGACCTGGTGCGGGCGGCCAAGGGAGGGAAGTCGAAGACGGGCGGCACTAGCACCTGCGGCTCCGGCTCCGGCTCCGGCGCCGGCTGCGGCTTCTTGAGCCCCATCTCCTGCTGGATGTCTGAATCCTGCCTATCCTCCTCCAAAAGCACCTCGCTGCAGATAAAGATCCAGTCTTTTCGCCAATTATTTTCGACGAACCTTTATGAGTGAGGGTCTGAAGGTGCGGCGGGCACTGTTTCCTTTCTTCTTGCTAAAGAAGAAGAAGAGTACTACTACTAACGATGGGCCGATATATTAGTTAAAGGGCCTCCGGGCTATGGTAAGGCCCAAATGGATACAAAAATATGTCCCTTTTTAGCCCGTTTGGATGATTAGACGGTCAAGCATCCGGCCCTTGTCCGTGGGAGCTCCTATTCGACGCGTTTTGCGTCCAACAGCCGAGCAAACGCACAGACGGCGCTATGCTGGGCTGGCCCATTTGCGGGTGAGGTAGCAAACGGCGCAAACAGAAAATCCCGCAAAAAGGTAAGCGCTAGCTAGGGACCGAACTCGAGCCCCCCGGCTCATAACCGCACGTAGCTAGCCACAAGACATAACGTCAGTTGTTGTCTCGTTCACAACCCGAAATATTCAAGAAATGACGTTTGGGCCAGATTCTGAAACATTTTTTGAAAATTCAAAATACGAACATTTTTGTACAGTAGCGCCCGGAACTATAGCTGCCTTTTTCTAACTCCGAACAATTTTCCAATTTTGCAAAAAAATTCTGAATTTTGAACAAAAATTGAAACAGGAACATTTTTTGAACTTCTGAACAAATTTTGAATAGCAAGATTTTTTTAAATTTCTGAACAAAATTTGAAAAAGGGAACATTTTTCGTAAAAGCACGAACATTTTTAAAAATTGTGAACTAAAATTGAAAACAGGAACAATTTTCGAACTTCTAAACAATTTTTGAATAGCAGGAACTTTTTTTAAATTCCCGAACAATTTTTGAATTTATGAAAAAAAATTGAAAACGGGAACATTTTTCGTAAAAGCGCGAACATTTTTTAAATTTCTACCAAAATTGAAAACAGTAACATTTTTCAAACTTCTGCACAATTTTTGAAAAACCACAAACATTTTTTGAAAAGCGAACAATTTTTGAATTGCTGAACAAAATTCGAAAGCGGAAACATTTTGTTAATTTATAAACAATTTATGATAAATGCAAACATTTTTTGACATTTACGAACATTTTTTCAAAAACACAAACATTTTAAAAAGGTAAACTTAAAAAAAATAAAACAAAAAAGGGGAAAAAAAGGAAAAAAGGAAGAAGAAAAAAGGAGAAAAAAGAAACAGGAAAAAAGAAAAAGAAAAAAAACGAAAAGAAAACAGAAAAAGAAGAAAGAAAAATGAAAATAGAAAACCACATAAGGGACCTTCTAGAAGGTTCTGAAAACCGATAAAAACCGGCAGGGAAACTTCTAGAAAGTTCCCAAAACCGGAACTGCCTACAGTGGGAGATGGGCCGGCCCAGCTGATCGCTCCCCTATGCGATTGGGCGACTGCTTGACGCAGAGAGCGTCAAATAGGATTTTCCCTTGGCCGTCATTCTCTGGCTATCGCACGCAACGGGCGGTCCATTTGGCCTTCCCTGTTCGTTCTTTTATTAATTCAAATTATTTTGTCCATTCTATACATTTTTTATTTGAATAAATAAAATATTGCATGGAGTTACAAAAATAAGTCACATAGTTTACAATCAAATAAATAAAAATCACATAATTTACAACCAAATAAATTTAAAATTGTAGCAATTAAATTGGAAGAAAATGAGAAGATAGAACTATTGGTTTTCTATATGTGAGTTGACATATGTTCAACCAAACCATTTTAAAGTTGAACGTGAGTTGCTCGATCACACATTTCATGATGAACTTGTAGGAACTATTCAAACATTGCCAAGTGGACCCTCGGGCTCAACCAAATAACCCTGATACTCCTACCCTTGTTCATAAATTCTATCATCACGGTCATCCTCCACAATTATGTTGTGCATGATCACACAAGCGGTCATCACTTGTAACACAATGTCAATGCTCCATGTTCTAGCAGGGTGTCAAAAAATAGCCCAGCGATATTGGAGCACACTAAGAACACTTTACATTCTTCCTAGCACTCTCTCTTGTTCTTTGGCTTCCCTAGCTCTCTTCTCACCTCGGGGATTGGAAATTGTCTTCACAGATGTAGACCACAGAGGATAGATACTATCAGCTAGCTAGTATCCCTTGTTGTATGGATGACAACTGATCTCATAGCTGACCTTTGGGAAATTGCCTTCCGGAAATTTCAAGAACATCGGAGAGCGCTGAAGCACGTTGATGTCATTTTTGCCATGCCGAAAAAAGAGTGCCAAATCAAAAGATCTTGTACTGCCACAACTTTAAGTATGATCGTGCACTCTCCAACATGTCCCTTATATTGCCCCTGCCAAGGACAGTTCTTCCGCGCCCCGGTGCAAACAATCTATGCTTCTAAACATCCCCGAAAAGCCTCTCGAAGCATTGATTGATAACAATCAGTCTATATATTTAGCGTTGATTAGTCCCTTTCAAGGTTGTCAGAATCGTGATTTTGAATCGGATCGGAGCTCCGATGGTAGGATCGCAAATCGTATAATCTTCACTATATCAGGATCGTAGAAACGTAGATTCTATGAACTAAAATCGTAGAATCATAGGGGCTAGTTTGGATCGTAAAGTCGTAGAATCGTATAACAGAATCGTGATTCTGACTACCCCTTTAGTGATCCGATAAAGGAGTAGAAAGGAATATCGCCTTTTTCCTCATGGCTTAGTCTGTCTAGGGTTTAGCTCATGAGTCATGACCCCCACTGCCAGCCCATTGCATACCAGTCTCCACATGTAAACATTAACCTTATTTGGAACATTTGCACTACATAGGTTCAGCCAACATTCGCGGTTTGCCATCCATCGGGAGGGCAGGGCATATACAATATAATTAAAGTGGATGTGATGAACCAACCTGTGGTTGGATAGTTAGGAGGACAGTGGTATCCCCAACCCATTAGGGTTCAAGTTCTATAATTGGCATATCGGTGCTTGCATTTCCCTGAATTTATTTCATACTTTTCAGCGAAGTTCATTCAATAAGAGGAGACGTTCCCTCGACTACAAGGCATCTGTGGTGACTTCGTCAATCTCAAAATGTTGTGTTTGCTCAGTATCTCGGAGGTGCTCATAGGGGTAGGGTGTGCATGCATTTGTTCATAGGGATGAGTGTAGGTACGATTGTATTGTGTTTAACAATAAATAAAGTAAATGTGTGTATGCATATGTTAGTATAATTCTATATTTTGAAACTACTCCCTACCATAATATAGTGCATATAGATTTTTTTGAAAAGTCAAACTTACAAACTTTGACCAAGTTTATAGAAAAAATATTTATATATACAAGACCAAATATATACAATATGAAAGTATGTGTTGTGATGTATCTAAGGACATGTATTTGGTATTCCAGATGTATATGTTTTCTTCTACAAACTTGGTCAAAGTTTGTAAAATTTGACTTTCTAAAAAATCTATATGCACTACATTGTGGAACGGAGGGAGTACTTAGCAATAAAAAAACTATTATTGGGGCTAAATTATACACTCAACATATTATTTCAGCTAATATACATTGTAATTACATAAATAATATCAAATTAGTGTTTACACAACATGTTCAATTTATCGAGGTATTTCAGACTTTCAGCACTAGCTATAGACACACCATCCATCCTAAAATTAATTCTCAAATAGAATTTTTGGCTTTCTTAGCTTTTACTAGCCCAAGCCGCTTCTCATCTTCTACCAGTTCCAGTTGTTTCTCATTCAGTCGCAACTCAAACAAACAAGGTCTTGGTCGTGCTCCTCGGCCTAGAGTGCCCAATGCGCCCGATATAGAGTACTTGGTGGATCTTTTGGACATCTGTCCTCTTTTATTGATTTTTTAAAAAACGGAGACAAAAGATTTGCCTCATCCATTCAATAAGAAGAATAATAGAGTTTATTTGAGTTACAATACACTCCAAAAATACAAAACATATTACTCCCCTGGTAAGATGGATTTCAACTTTTTGCTCCCGCGGATATCCAATGAGTCACCTCCCCTTTGATGATGCCGAGGAGAGCTAAGGGCGGTGCACTTTTGTGGTGAAAGACACGAGCGTTTCTTTCACACCCCCACCCTCCCCCCAAACGACCCAAGAGGTTAACATTGGAAGCAATGTCTTGACACTTCTGTTGGGGATGGTGCCTTTGATGGACACGTGGCTCCATTGTTAATGCAATGGAGCCGGGCGTGAGCCCTTTCCCTCTAAAATTCTTCTGTTGGGGATATTGCAATCTGTAAGACAAATCCACCAGTCCTTGGTGGAGCGGAACATCGCCAGGAAGACATGACGATGCAGTCAGCTGAAGCCAAGTTTTGAGCATGTCCCAGAGTCTAGCGCTTGCGTAGAGGGCAAAGGCCATAGTTTGGCCATCATCTCTTGGCCAACCTATCTACAGTTCATTTCCCCAAAGAATTTCACTTTTGATCAGGACCAAGCTTTCCAACTCATGCTCCATACTTTCATCGGAGAGTGGATCAAGTCAAGAAATTGCGCCTTGTAGGCAAGCTCCGCAGAATAGAGACCAGTGTCATTGGAGAAAAGAGATGCATACGTGCACCGGGAGGTTACGTGCCTCCATCCGCCGTTGGTCTTATTGGAGATCCGAGTGCATGCAAATCCCCTGTTTTTTTCCATGCATGCTGATCACTTTTGGTGCTGGCAGCTTTTGATAGAGGTCTAGAGGCAAATAACATAGACCTACAAAATGCTTTTTCATGTGATTTGAAAGTTTGAAATCATTTTATCTCATGAACCAAAAACTCGATTTAATTTTCGTTTACGTATATACATTCCCGATGATGAGGACCTTTAAACAAGATCACTCTTGAATATATTTTGGTAAGTTTTAAAGTTTGACAATGGTACACAATGAATTACAATAAAACTAACGGTTAACACGCTATGGCACATTACGAATTTATGATACACCATGAAACATCCTATACAACTTTGTAGTTTCATGGGTTTAGCCATTATAGTTTCATCAAGTTTCATTAGGTTTCAAATTTTATATTTAAAAATTTATGAAAATATATTCATGTTTAGTCTTGTTTAAAAGATCTCCTTACTAGACCCGCAAATATTTAAACATACCAGAAATCAAAATTTTCTTGCAAAAGATATTTGGTTTTAAAATTTCAGACCCAACATAAAATGCATGGGTTAATATGAGGAGAGAAAAAATCAGGTAGGTCATAGGTTGGAGTTGGTGCATTGAGTAGACACTATATTAAAGAATAAAGTGAATGACATGCATGCACGGGAGATCCTGTGCATTGGGAGATAAACCATTCTCATTATCATTGTGGTTCCATAGAACAATGCGGTGCCCGGCGTGTTGGAATTTCGCCACAGGATCAATCACATCAAACTGCACGAACACATGCGCACAAAAAGTTGATAGCCAAAGGGCCCTTGTCGTGCCCTTGTTTCTCCTCTTTATTAATTTTCTGGTTCTCTCTCACGGTTACAAAACCCACGCAACACTGCATATATATATGCATCGTCCTAACCATAGCGCGTAGCCGACTTCACCATAACCTAACACAACACGTACACGGACATGACATCCTAGCACTACTCGGACAGCTATGACTAGGACTCCCATCTATACGCTAACTCACGTACGACTAGTACTCTTGGTGTTGCCGTACATAACTTTCCTAGTCCAATCAGCGGCAACGCTGATCACACTCCTAATCCTATCCGGACACAACTATCATATGTTTGGATTATTCCAACACGGCGCACATCATGGGTCAAAAATTTCCTTTCTTTCACGGCGTACAAAACTGTTAGTCTCGACGGGAACATTTGGTTCCTGGGTGTATATACACCAGCAAAAAAAGGTATATACATCCTATATGAAAAAAATGCAGTTCAGCAAAAAGGTAAAAAGAAAATGTAAATATTTTTAAATAAACTTGACATTCTATAATATTTTTGAGAAAAATTTCATAAAATAAAATCACCCTTTGACTTCATTTAAAAAAAGATAAATTTCCGGTCAAAATAGTGCGAATAGTGACCTATAATAGCAAATAAATTTTATCCTTTTGCCATGAAGTCAATGTTAGTTTTTTTCATGAAAATTTATATACTAGTGCAAACAAAGTCAAGTTTAATCTAAAAATACTTTTAAACTATTTTGACTTTTTGTTTAATTATTAAAATAAAATCTCTGTATAGGGTGTATATACAACCAGGAACCAAAGGGCGTGTTTGGTTCACATCTGTGTATTTCCCGCTCTATCAACTGCTATAATTGAAGGTGGTTGATGGGCTGATCCACTGGTTCATCACGGAGTCAGGCGATCCGTCTCTGCTCTTCTTCACCAACACCGCGCCATCAGTGGACGCGCAGGTCACCTTCTCGGTAATGCTGTGATGAGCCTGTCTGAGCACGTCCAGCACCTCGCCGATGGACGGCCGCACGTCCTGCTCCGGCTGCAGGCACCGGAACGCCACCTCGGCGACCATGTCGATCGTCCCCTTCGTCTCGCTCGCCGACGACCCGTACCCGAGCCGCGGGTCGACCAGCCGGTCGATCTCGCAGCATTGTATCATGCGCACGGCCATGCATGCCAGGTTCACGTCGGTGTCGGCCTGGGCCATGTCCACCGCCGGCCTGGAGGACACGAGCTCGACGAGCACCACGCCGAAGCTGTACACGTCGCTCTTGTCCGTGAGCTGGTACCGGCGTTGGTACGCCGGGTCGACGTACCCGGGGGTGCCCTGCGGCGCCGTGGACACGTGCTGCGTGGCGCCGTCGGCCGGGAACAGCCGGGACAGCCCGAAGTCGGCCACCTTGACGTGGAACCCGTCGTCGAGGAGGATGTTGGTCGTCTTGACGTCGCGGTGCAGGACTTGGTGCGCGTGGAGGTAGGCCAGCGCGGCGGCCGTCTCGACGGCGATGCCGAGCCGGGTCGGCCACGCGAGCATGAGGGTGTCGCCGCCGCCGTCCTTGCCGTGGTGGAGGTGGTCGGCGAGCGTGCCGTTGGGGACGAACTCGTAGACGAGGAGGAGGTCGCGGGAGGAGGAGGTGCAGCCGTAGAGCGCGACGAGGTTGGGGTGGCGCAGGCGTGAGAGGATGTCCACCTCGTTGGCGAACTGCTCCACGCCCTTGTAGCTGTTCTTGTACAGCCGCTTCACCGCCACCACGCTCCCGTCCCGGAAAACCCCTGCACAAACACATCGTATCGTCGTCATTCTATTACTCTGAAGTCTGAAATACAATCCAACAATGGCATGGCTGCGCGTGTGGATACGATGTACCTTTGTAGAGTGTCCCGAAGCCGCCGGCGCCGAGCTCATTGGCGTTGCCGAAGCCGTCGGTGGCCGCGTCGAGCTCCTCGTAGGTGAAGATGTGGGTGCACGGCGAGCCGGCAAGGCCGTTGAACTCCTTGCGGAGCGATGCCAGCGGCGATCCTTCACGGAAGAGGCCGTCCACTGACGCAGATCGTTTCTTGTTCTTGGCTCGATTGAGTTGTATGAGATGGCACACGAGTCCCAGTATGATGACAAACAGAACAGCACTTGTGATTCCTGAAGGCACATATGTGCTGAGTGAGCAAGCCAAATTTCTACATGAAGTTATCAACTTTTTGGCGGGGTTATAGAGTTAGGAACCCAGATAAGTCCCGAACGTTTGGATTTTCCCCATAGAAAATTGATGGCAGCTTTAGTTGGCGCGAGAATGACAAATTTAGTTTGTAAGCATGATACCAACTAAACTTGTCATCCTCGCGTCAACTAAAATTTTCATAAAAACGTTCGATTTGTCATGGGCAATATCCGGACGTTCGAAATTTATCATTTATATATGTAAAGTTATCAGTACCTGTGACATACTTTATTCCAACATCCTTTGCACCTGTACCTGTATCTGTATGCCGGAAGGTCGAACGAAGAAAGAAGAATCAGGACATTTGAATGGCAAGTAATGCAGTATGTAAATCAAGAAACATAAAAGGAACAAAACCTTAATTTTGAATACAAGCTAGTGACGGATATCCTATCTCATTCGTGGTATATGTTTCCATAAGACATATTTTGATTTGTTAAAGGGATCCCTTTGTTAACATAAGGCTGTGAGGATGCGCAAAAAAATAAAGGCTGTGAGCAATAATCACTAAGTTCGAATCAGTATTTTTAATGAAGTAATTATTTCTGTATTCAAAATTCGCTAAAAAAATCTCCATGTCCAACTTGCAGTGACTACAACATTTTTTCTGAAGCAAATAGTGATTACAACAAACAATTGTTTTTTGACGAAAAAAGGCCAACGATGACGAGCAAGAAAGTAGGACATGAGTAGTGGTGGTGTACCACTGACAGAAAAAAATTATATGAGACCAGGGTGGGGGGTGGGGTAGATGCTTTGTGGGGTACCACTGACCACTGACACAAATCACAAAGCATCTAATATCTCTCCCCTGATTTCAGGTGAGGGTGAGGTAGATGCTTTGCGATTTGTGAATGCCACGTGTCATCCATCAGGGTGGGTCTCACCCGAATTATATGAGACCTGGTCTCATAGAATTATTTTCCTCCACTGACGAGCCATATATGTGGCCCATTAGCGCTCTGCAGTTTACGAGCGACGGACATATCCAAAAAGTTGTTAGCTGGTGCACTAATTCTATGCCCAGGTCGACAGCGAAAGGAAGATGTGCCAAGAGCCATCGTCCCTGCCGTCTTCGGGATTTTAGATATAAATTTACAATTATTTTTGAAACACTGTGATCAATAGAACCCGAGCTCCGAAATCTCTGTTCTGGCACAGATAGCACCGGACTTTTCATCAAATTGTTTTACAATGTATTTTATTATTAATGTTTACATGCATTGATCTAGGGATGCAGATTGATGGATGTTAGGGTACCCTCTTTGGGATTTTTAGTTCATTTGATTGATCTAGTTACGATTAGAGAGTACTCCCTCCGTTCCGATTTACTCGTCGTGGTTTTAGTTCAAATTTGAACTAAAACCATGACGAGTAAATCGGAACGGAGGGAGTACCATTTAGGTTGCCCTTTTGCATGCCTAGATTTATACAAAATTATTAGCTAGAGACCATGCAAAGTCAGAAAGAAAAAACTATTTTGAAATGGAGTGAATTGTGCTCAAGCAAAAAATTGATTGTGAATACATATTTCCTGACAAACCTAGTAATATGAACTTGTTCGGATTAATGATGCTTTTATACTGATGATGATCAAATCTAACCAAGTTTGACAAAACGCAAACTGTAAAACTGCTTATGTTATGAACCGGGGAGAGTACATAACTTCACAATTTGTGGGTACCATTTCCAGTTGAAGCGCACTTGGATATGCATAAATTTGGGCACCTGATTTTGGAGTGATTAAAAAGACAGATTAGGATATTAGACTCTGAATTTCCTCACCATGGAAAAACATTTTGCCAAATTGACTACGTTGATGATGGCCGTACGTCTCATGACAGTGATAGATAGTTAACCGGTCAGAGCAAACTGTGAAATATTATTACCTCTGCTGACCAAAAGTTTGTATATCGTTATCAAAACTCTTTGGATAACCCTTGTCATGTCATGTCGAGTAATCTCCTTAATGCTTTGAGTAGTAAATTAAGGTGGAGAACCCTCAAAAAAGAAATGGCAGTATTCACTGATGTGACATGCAAGAAGAAAAAAGCTACAAAAGCCAAAAGATCAATTCTGCATTGTGCACAAGTTAAGGGAGACGACAGAATGAGCTGCCATGCCGTTCGCCTCACGTCCAAGGTTTTGGTAGGAAATATCAAACAGAATGAGCTGTCATGTGCATCCTTTCATGGAAGACTTGGGGAGAAGACTTGCAGATCAGGTTCCCTTCATACTAGGGGCAGAGCGGCTGAGTCAGCTGACCCCACAATAATCCACTTTCTCCCTGGATCTTAGTTGAATTTTAGTGAATTTAGCCCGGTTGCTTTCTGAGTTTCCACTCTGAAGAATAAGTATCGTCCATTTTCATCTTTTAACTGCCCACAAAGTTTATTGTTGGCTTTCGGAAAGGCTGTGATCTAGCTCTCTCTCATCTAGACGAGAGTTAACCTAATCTCATCTAGCTGTCAGCTTTTTTTTTTTTTGCTGTTTTCTTGTTCTTTCACTTATTTTTTTTCTTGATTGTTATTTGGGTGGGGTGGGGATAAGAGGATAATTGGTTTGGTGCCAGCATTAGGCATTGCCAATGCTTAAAGAAAAGATATAAAAAAATTAGAAATTGTAAAGCAATCAAATGTTTTAAAAAAAGTTCGCACCAATCTTCGCGTAAAATCAAATAGCATAGGAGTTAGATACGATTTTGTTATTCATTTTCGAAGAACAACAAATCACAAGTCTAACGCAAAGGTTGGACTAATAAATTGACAGGTTGAATGGTCATTTAAGAAAACGACATTTGCATCACAAATTCACAATCGACTACACAACTTTGACAGTGATAGCATGAGTGGCTGCTACCCATAGACGGTCAGACCATAGATTTGCATTGTACAATGAGGTTAGCCCTATGAACGTGTGGCTGAATTATATATAAACCAATTTGCCATGACCGAAGTTATTCAAAGGCACGCAGTCCAAGTTCACGAATTGACCATTTCAGTATCTAACTTAAATTAAGTGATGACATGGTGCATAAGACATCTCCATGCAGTACTGTAATGTACTCCCTCCGTTCCATAATGTAAAACGTTTTTTAACACTACACTAGTGTCAGAAAACGTCTATTATGAGACGGACGGAGTATTACTCTTACTGATTCTGAGAATAATCTGTGCAAGTTAAGAAAGAAAACGATCTTGAGTTACCTGGAGGAGTTGGTGAGCTGGGTTGGGTGGAATTGGGGCAGAGCTTCCCGTCGGGGCCGCAGACGCACTTGAACGAGAACTGATCGAACCTGCACTCCCCGCAGCTCATCTGTCTGCATCGGTCGCAGTCTCCCAGCACCGGCGGCAGCTTCAGGAGGAATCCCTCCCTGATCAGCCGCACGTAGTCGTAGTGCAGCTGAGCTGGCTCCATTCCTCGGCGCACCGGCACGCTCACCGAGCTACAGTTGGTGGAAACCCCCTGCGGTGGCGTGCCGCCTTCGCCGGCGCCCCAGCTGCGCTTCGAGATGTACGCCCCCATCGTGTGGTTGGCGCACTTCCGCCGCAGCAAGAACTCAGCGGGCACGGCGCAGTTGTAGAAGAACACGAGGCGCTTGTTGGTGGCGCTGATGTTGAACGGGAAGAGGGCGAGGCTGGCCGTCACGTTGAAGTCGGGGACGGGGCAGCCGGTGTCGCCGGCGAAGGCTGTCTGCACGGCGGCCACCATGGAGTTGTCCGCGTAGGAGATGTTGTCGACGCGGAACAGGTGCTCCCTGAACGTGTTGCTCAGGTAGGCGGGGCCGGTGCCGGCCTCGCAGGTGAGGTCCAAGGGCGGGTAGCCGCAGTAGAGCGGCTGCACGCCGGCGAGGGAGAAGGGGTACCTGATGGTGAGGTCCCCGCATGACTCCGGCGCGCAGCTCCCGTTGCTGCCGGTGCTGGATGCAGCCGTGCGCAGGAAGGAGGCGAGCGGGAGAAGAAGCAGCTGCAGCGACAGCATGGACATGGTTTGCGACGAGCACGCGCGCAGTCTGGTCAAGTACACCAATTCCGCTCATGTTAAACTTACTGGAAAAAAACTCTAGTAAAATGATAAGGTGAATCAGTCAAAGGCAATTCAATATCCAAATCATCATAATAAGAATAGGGCCTCGATCAGAGCATATACTACCAGATAGAGAGCGAGGCAGATGGAGGGGATTATGGTTCCAATTTGTTGGCAGGTGCTTTCGCTGTAAAAGCAAAGGAACTTTTCAAGAGTTTCGATGAATTGAAAACCGGTTCTGCTTCGCTCTTGCTTCGTGGTCTTGAGCAAGGAACTACTCAGATTCGCACCCTGATGTTTATTGGAAGGAAAAGCCAGAAAGCAGACCGTGGAGCTTGTCACATACTACTACTACTTGACTACTTGTGAGGCATGAAGTGGATGATGTCGGTACGCTGGTACATGGTCTTTGACTGGTATTGCTTCCGGTTTTCGTTACGCAAGTCCCCATCGCATCTTCGTCGCAGCAACGGCATCGCGGTTTTCTCCGCCACAGGCTAGAGAGCAAGGCTTCTTTATTTTTTTTCCAAAAAAACTTCCAATCTATTCATCCTCACCTCAATCATGACTCGAGAGCAAGGCTTTATGCACATCTAGATGATTATGGCTGCCAAGCTAAAATCTGCAATATGGGTTACATACAACATTTAAAAAAATGTTAAACAAGCATTTAAAAATTATCAAATGTGTATAGGAAAAATGTTTCACACGTATGTACAAAAAGTAAAGCATTTATTTATATACTAGTAAATTTTACGTGGTTTGCACGTCATTTAAATATATAAAAGCATCGGAGAATACATATGAATATGTATTTCCTTTCGTAGAATCACATTGGACAAGATCTAACTTAGTTCTTACTTCTCTAGAATCCAGATTATTCTAGCCTTTTTATTATTAGAGTATCAGATAAACATATGAAAAGAAAATATATTTCTAGAACACGTGACATGGTAGAGTCGGCCACGTGGAAGAATACTATGAGTTGAAAACTTTATCAAACGGATGATAATTCTCGGATTTGCCATCTCGCGGCCATTGGATGGAGCATATCCAACGGCTAATATTTGAAGCTATTGGCACACTATATAGTGGTATAGAAAATGTTAATAAAGCATTTGAAAAATGTTAAATGTGTATAGGAAAAAAGTTTGTTATATATAAAAAACCAATGTGTATGAAAAAAGGTTGATCAAGTATTTTAAAAATGTTAAACGCGTATATAAAATGTTCTTGGTGTATATGAAAAATGTACAATGTACATTAAAATAAAATAGACAACAAAATACATATATTTGAAATAAGTTTATTCAGTATTCAAAAAATGTTAAACACATATATGAAATGTTCCTAACGTATGTGAAAAGTATACATTCCGTGTGAAAACATATTGTAGCCATTAGAAAAAATCACTGTGTATTGATTTTTTTTACCATGTATTCGAAAGCAGGGACAGAGGTGAGATTTGCACTTATAGGAGAGGGACGCATCAAACCGCACATGGTTCAAAGCCGGAGAGGTGCCATCATCTGAGACCCTCCTGAAAGAAGAACTCCTCGCTGCTGCACTTAGACCAACGAAGAGGAAGGCATCAAACCACGTGAGGATCGGACTGGAGCTGGATCCACACCATCACCGTTGCCCCTTTGCTACTACTGCACTGCAACCACCAAGAGAGGAGGGCATCACCCGTGGCAGGCTAGAGACGGGGCGCGTGTGCATCGGTGTCAAACGACACCACCCCTACCATGGATGGCCGCGGCAAACCCCCCGCCGCCGCCCTTGGGAGATCTGACCCTAAAGCACCGGCTCGAGGCAAAAACGTAGCCAGTGCCGCGACGACGATGGGCCGCAGGTGCAGCTCCTCCTCCTGATGCCCTTATCATGCCAGGTCGGTGGCCGTAGTAGGGTTGCCTTCGTCGCTGGCAACCTCCTCCACCACCTTCACTCATCTGCACACATCCTCCATGCCCGCAACCTCCTCAACGACAGACGAGGCTCCCCCATCTTTGAGCCTCTTCGCCGGTGGTCCTACTCCTTTCCGTGTCCTCTCAGCCTTCGCCGATCGAGCAACCGAAATAATGAGAGGGGGGGGGGGGGAGGAGATAAGGGAAGGAGTGATGTTGACATTCGGCGCAGGTTGGCTCTACCGAACGATTCCAAAACCATGACGTGGCTCTCGATGTGTGTCAAGATTCATGCCGTTTGATCGGGCGATACACAAAATATTCAATGGGATCCCCTCGAGGGAAGGTTCGCCAACTATCATTCCGTTTTTATGTGCTTCCTTTTAAAAAAACCCACCAACTTTAGAAACGACCATCTGTTTTCTCTAGATTTAGAATGTTCCGTGAAAAAATGTTCATGAATTTTAAAAAGGTTAAAAAGCTGAAAAAATATTCATGAATTTTAAATATCTTAAAAAAAGTACTTAATTTTCTTTAAAAACATGAATTTAGAAAATGAAAAAGGATGAAAAACTAAAAAAACTGATCAAACTAAGTAAATCCGGCATTAAAACACAAAGCAGAAAAAACTGGGGAAACCACCAGGTTAGAAGATTCCAAAATGTTCCCCAAACCACTACTCTGTGAAATGATTACATTGGCCGGCCCATATAAGAACACTATGGGTGCGGATAGCGAACTATTTAGAAACTTTTTGATCCACTGACTAGCAAGGAGGGGAGGGAATATGTCTCGCCCGCAGCAAGATGCAGCGAGAGCTCGCCTCTAGGGGCACAGTACTGGCCTCGCCATTTAGTCGCTATGAACAGTAGTTCGTTTTTTTTCTTTCGTTTTTTCTTTTATTATTTTCTATTCCAAAATAAATAAATTAACACACTTCAAAACTAATTTATTTATATTTTTAAAAAATTCATACCATCCAAAAATATTATTCATGACATTTAGAAACTGTTCCCCAAGTTTAAAAAAATGTCTGTCACATTTTTAAAAATATATACAATATAAACATATGTTCACGTAGTCTAAAAGAAATGTTTCATACCATTCACCAAAATGTACATGACAATTAAAAACTGTGTTCACAAGATTTCAAAAATGTATTTTTGATTTTTTAATATGTATATACAATGTACAAAAGTGTTCACGTCATTGAAAATTTTCCTTCATACAATTCAATATATATATATATGACATTCAAGAAAATGTTCAAACATTTGCACACCGGCACAGTCTGGCCAAACTGACCCCAACAATTTGGATGTACAATAAAACATCTAGAGCGAACTTGAGGTGGGATCTTCAGCCTGCCGACATGGGTCATTGTGCAAATGCACGGAGAGCCACAACTGATATAGTGTTGTACTGACCACATCTCAAAGCACAACGGTCGTTCAGCGCACCTGCTATGTGTGGATACACCCAACGTATGACAACATCGTCCACGCTGCACTTCCATTCACATCAGCCGCCGCCATGCGCTGGTTGCAGCTCTTCGTACTTGATACACATCACCGACATGTCAAGTGTGGCTGTCTCCGCATGGCCTATTGTCGGTGTTGCCCTCTACATTTTGTGCATCGCACCGCCATTCTCGGAGATGGAGATAGCACCGCACCTCCCCGATAGATTAGAGCGGGGAATACTAAGTACTTTGGGTACTTATCTCAATTACGGACAACTAGCAAATATGCCCGTGCGTTGCAACGCGAGACAAAAAATTATGGCTCACCAAATAAGTATGACTCAATATCCCGATGTATAAGATTTTAACATAGTGGCTCACCATGTTGTCATTTATTTATTTTTCTCACCGTAGCCGATGATGGTCGCGATGTCCACATGATCACATTGCATTCCGCGGTACTTATCATTATGTTGCGCAAGGGAACGTTTAAAACTTTAAAAACAAATCTCATTGACCACGAACTACTCCCAACGCCAAGATATATAAACACTTTCGGAAAACTAATCAAATCATAGACATAAAATACTTTCGAATGAGTGAACAATTTTTTGAAACGACAATTTTGTTTTGAAATTTTTGATTTTCTCAAAAAAAATCATGAACATTAGTTTTGTTTACAATTTTTTTAAATGTATGAACCAGTTTCGAATTCATTAACATTTTTTGACTCAACCAACATTTTTTGAATCGACGAACTTTTAAAAAAAATTGGGGAACAAATTTTAGAAAACAAAGTTTTATTTTTATTTTTGTGAATGGACATTCTTTTCAGATTCCCGAACATGTTTTGAATACACGGTCATTTTTTCAAAATCATGAACATGATTTTATTTCCCAACCATTTTTTCCAAATTTTTATTTTTTTATAATTTTGTGAACAGTTTTGCAAAAATACCAACATTTTTTGAATCTGCAAAATTTTTATGATTTTCTAAAAAATTTTGAATTCACATATATTTTTATGATTTCTCAAAATTTTTTTTGAAAACTTGCAACTTTTAAAATATTAAAATCCCGAATTAATTTAAATAAGAAATAAGGAAGAAAACAAAATGATAAAATAAAAGACAAAAAAGTTAAAAAAAAACAGGGAAGTAAAGCCCTGCACATGAGCCGGCCCATGGATGCATACATGGGTAGGACATGCGTGAGAAAAGAAAAATAAAATTGTGGAAGCTGGGATTCAAACCATGGTTTCGTCGCTACGGCAGCGATCAGCCGACCACTCTGCTGCGCGTCGATATATGACTTGTTCTCGTCGCGCCGCTATATGACCACGAAGGAGGCGGTGATTTTTGGTCCGAAAACTTGAATCATTTTTCCCACTTATGGGTGGCATTGGTGGGTAATTTTTTTCAACTTAAAGGGTAATTTTAATAACGGACGACCAGAAGCGATAGCTATAAGAAAATAGGCTAAGCGTTTGATGATCTCATCAGGAACGCATTCGTGTTAATATATATAGCACAAGATACATGAGAGTTTGAGGAGGTTGTTGAAGTCTTGGCCCCTAATCCAAGCTATACTAGAGATAAGGCCGGCTACAACAACCTCCCTCGGTTACAATGTTATCCTATTACAGCCGAACATACACATGTACGTACATACGCATTGACACGCTACAATCTATCTTTTAACATCCTTCCTCAATCTTAACATGTCAAGGTTGAGATTGTTCTTAAAAGCTTGAAGCTGTCGAACTTGTAGTGGTTTAGTAAACCCATCTGCAACTTGATCTCCGGTTGGAATGAACCTGATCTCCAAAAGCTTCCGTGCAACTCTTTCATAAACAAAGTGAAAATCAATTTCTATGTGCTTTGTCCTGGCATGAAATACAGGATTCGCAGACAGATATGTTGCTCCAAGATTGTCACACCACAAATATGACACACGTGGTCTCTCAACTTTTAGTTCATCAAGAAGTGTTTCAACCCACATCACCTCAGCAGTAGCATTTGCCAAGGACTTGTATTCAGCCTCAGTGCTGGAGCGTGAGACTGTTGCTTGTTTCTTTGCAGTACATGATATAAGATCTGAACCAAAGAACACAGCAAAACCTCCAGTAGATCTCCTGTCATCAGGACATCTTGCCCAATCTGCATCAGAAAAGGCACTAATAGTTGTTGAAGGAGATTTGCATATTGTCAGACCAATTCCAGCACTCCCTTAAATATACCTTAGTATTCTCTTTACGGCTGTCCAGTGAACAGAAGTAGGAGCATACGCAAAAACTGACAGACTTTATTAACAGAGAAGGATATATATGGCCTTGTTAGTGTTACGTACTGAAGTGCACCAACTGTACTTCTATACTTAGTTCCTTCTTCTGGACTTAGTAATTCTCCTTCATGCAATGACAACTTTTCAGTAGTAGACATAGGTGTGCTAGAGGGCTTACAATCTGTCATCCCTACACGCTTCAATATGTCTTTGGCATATTTTTCTTGTGTAAGTAAGATACCACCTTCATTTAATCTTTTGACTTCTATGCCTAGAAAATAATGCAACTCTCCTAGGTCTTTGATTGCAAATTCATTTTTCAAATTTCTCACCAAGGCTGAGGTAGCTTCGGATGAGGAGCTAGCAACAATTATATCATCAACATAAATCAACATAAATATGATCACCTTCCCTTTCTAAAAGAAGAACAGAGAAGTGTCTCCCCTTGATGGTTGAAAATCAAGTTGTTGTAGCTTTGAACTCAACCTTGAATACCATGCTCTGGGTGCCTGTTTTAGGCCATACAGAGCTTTGTCCAACCTGCATACATGATGTGGCCTTGACCCATCCTCAAAACCAAGTGGCTGTCGCATATAGACCTCTTCCTCGAGAACGCCATGCAAGAACGCATTTTGTACATCCAATTGGCGAAGGCTCCATCCCCTGGAGACAGCAACAGACAAAACAAGCCTAATAGTAGCTGCTTTAACTACTGGACTAAATGTGTCCTCATAGTCAATACCATATCTTTGTTTGAATCCTTTAGCCACTAACCTAGCCTTGTATCTGTCTATTGTATCATCAGACTTCCTTTTAATTTTATATACCCACTTACAATCTATAATGTTTCTTCCTTGCTTAGGTGACACTAGATGCCATGTTTGATTTCTCATAAGAGCATCATATTCATCATGCATAGCACTTTTCCAATTTTTGTTACTCAAGGCTTCTACCACACTTTGTGGTTCACCGGTGGCAGCAAAATTTACAAACTTGAAAATTTTCTTATACCTGACTGTTCCGTCCTTGGGAACTGTTGGTTTGAAAATACCTTGTTGTGACCGAGTTACTCGTGCAGGCCCGGCGACACCAGTGGAATCGGCTGTAGAAAATCCTCCTCCCATAGCCGTATCGGGATCACCAGTGGCCGCACAAGATCCGCTTCCTCGTACTGAGCGGTCAGGGGAATCCGCCTCGACACTTTAGCGGTCGATCCGCCTTGGATTACGCGCGGACGGCGACGGCTCCCCGCGAGACGGGCTGCCAGCCTCATTATGGCGCGTTGGACTTGTCGCGCACCCAGCCGACCTGACCCGGCTGTCGTCGCGTGAAGACAAGGGCGGGCTGGACCCACCCGCTCGTGGCCCGGCTTCCGTCCGCGTGTCACGCGCGGAGAGGATGCTCGTAGCCCGCGCGCCCTGCTCGCCGTTTTCCTGCATGTCAGGCGCGGCAGGACTGCCACCGCCAGGTGAATCCTCCCTGGGATCTGCGCCTGCTGTGTCTGCGCCAGATCTCTCGGGATCGGCGCCTGTCCCTTCCTCGTGTCTTGCGCCTGTGGAGGGCTGATTCTGCATAAAATCATGACCACAAACAGCATTTTTTCCGTGTAAATCAGTATTATGACTAGTTGCCAATTGATCAACACATTCATTACCCCCGTGATCTATTGGATTTAGAAGCTCCGGGGACAAAAGAAGAATCTCTGCCCGTAGGCGAGCGCCGGCATTTGGGTGCAATTTAGAGAAGGGAAAAATTGTTTCATCAAAGACAACATCTCTTGAGATGTATACACACCCGGTAGAAATATCTAGGCACTTGAAGCCTTTATGCAGGTTACTGTAACCAAGAAAGGCACACCTTTTAGAGCGAAATTGAAGTTTGTGTGAATTGTATGGACGCAAATTGGGCCAGCAAGCGCACCCAAAAATTCTAAGAGATGAATAATTGGGTTTTTCATTGAACAATTTTCCAAGTGGAGTTTCAAACTTGATCACTTTACTAGGCAACCTATTGATGAGATAGGTAGCAGCAATGAAAGCCTCATCCCAAAATTTTAAGGGCATACAAGCTTGAGCAAGTAGAGAGAGTCCTACTTCAACAATGTGACGATGTTTACGTTCGGCCGACCCATTCTGCTGATGAGCATGGGGACATGAAACATGATGGGATATCCCTATTTTAGTAAAAAAGGAATTCAGTTTCTCATATTCTCCCCCCCCCCAATCTGTTTGAAGAGCAAGAATTTTCCTACTGAATTGTCTCTCAACAAGGTTTTGAAAGTCATGAAATTTTTGAAAAACTTCTGACTTATGTTTGATTAGGTAAATCGATGTGAACTTACTGAAATCATCTATGAAGCTCACATAGTATTTTTTTCTACCTAGTGATTCAACAGCTGGTCCCCATACATCAGAAAAGATAAGTTCCAAAGGAAACTTGGATTCACTTATAGATTTTGGATATGGTAACTGGTGGCTTTTGCCCTTTTGGCAAGCATCACAGACAAGTTCATTATTCGATAGACTAACACATGGAAGCTTATTCTGGCTAATTATTTTGCTAACAATAATTGAAGAAGGGTGTCCTAGACGCCGATGCCAGCTGTCCAAAGATGGAGAGGTGACACTGAGCACATGCTTCTTGGCATCTTGTTCCATGTGTTTTACAGGGTATAGACCTCGTCTACCCCTGCCGCGAAGAAGGGTTCTCTTCGTTGCCCGATCCTTAACAAAAAAAGAATAGGGGTGAATCTCAACGAAGGAGTTGTTATCAACAGAAAGACGACTAGCAGAGATTAAACTTTTATCGGCTTCAGGAACATGAAGGATGTTTTTAAGAACAAGATCTCGTTCAGGGGTATGTATATGTGATTGACCGATGTGGGCAATAGTCATACCTGATCCACTAGCTGTGTGGATTTGCTCGTTTCCCATGTAGCGGTCGCGAACTGTCAGCTTCTCCAAGTCTCCCGTGATGTGATCTGTCGCGCCGCTTTCGAGATACCAATTGGTATCGACTCCATACTGGGGGGCCGCCATGTTTGTCGAGCGCTGATGCTGCTGTTCTCCCCCTGGTAGGATGAGTCATACCTCTTCCAACACTTCCATGCAGGGTGTCCAATCTGAAGGAAATATGCCCTAGAGGCAATAATAAAGTTATTATTTATTTCCTTATAATCATGATAAATGTTTATTATTCATGCTAGAATTGTATTTACCGGAAACATAATACATGTGTGAATACATAGACAAACATAGTGTCACTAGTATGCCTCTACTTGACTAGCTCGTTAATCAAAGATGGTTATGTTTCCTAACCATGAACAATGAGTTGTTATTTGATTAACGAGGTCACATCATTAGTAGAATGATCTGATTGACATGACCCATTCCATTAGCTTAGCACCCGATCATTTAGTATGTTGCTATTGCTTTCTTCATGACTTATACATGTTCCTATGACTATGAGATTATGCAACTCCCGTTTGCCGGAGGAACACTTTGGGTACTACCAAACGTCACAACGTAACTGGGTGATTATAAAGGAGTACTACAAGTGTCTCCAATGGTCGATATTGGGTTGGCGTATTTCGAGATTAGGATTTGTCACTCCGATTGTCGGATAGGTATCTCTGGGCCCTCTCGCTAATACACATCACATAAGCCTTGCAAGCATTACAACTAATATGTTAGTTGTGAGATGATGTATTACGGAACGAGTAAAGAGACTTGCCGGTAACGAGATTGAACTAGGTATTGGATACCGACGATCAAATCTCGGGCAAGTAACATACCGATGACAAAGGGAACAACGTATGTTGTTATGCGGTCTGACCGATAAAGATCTTCGTAGAATATGTAGGAGCCAATATGGGCATCCAGGTCCCGCTATTGGTTATTGACCAGAGACGTGTCTCGGTCATGTCTACATTGTTCTCGAACCCGTAGGGTCCGCACGCTTAAGGTTACGATGACAATTATATTATGAGTTTATGCATTTTGATGTACCGAAGGTTGTTCGGAGTCCCGGATATGATCACGGACATGACGAGGAGTCTCGAAATGGTCGAGACGTAAAGATTGATATATTGGAAGCCTATATTTGGATATCGGAAGTGTTCCTGGTGAAATCGGGATTTTACCGGAATACCGGGAGGGTTACCGGAACCCCCCGGGAGCTATTTGGGCCATAGTCGGCCTTAGTGGAAAAGAGAAGGGGCTGCCCTAGATGGGCTGCGCGCCCCCCCTTCCCCTAGTCCTATTAGGACTAGGAGAGGTGGCCGGCCCCCTCCTCCTCTTTTCCCCTCCGAGGAATCCTAGTTGGACTAGGATTGGAGGGGGAATCCTACTCCCAGAGGGAGTAGGACTCTCCTGCGCCTCCCCCCCTTGGCCGGCCAGCCTCCCCTCCTCTCCTCCTTTATATACGGAGGCAGGGGCACCTCTAAACACACAAGTTGACACAAGTTGATCCACGTGATCTGTTCCTTAGCCGTGTGCGGTGCCTCCTGCCACCATATTCCTCGATAATACTGTAGCGGAGTTTAGGCGAAGCCTTGCTGCTGTAGTTCATCAAGATCGTCACCACGCCGTCATGCTGACGGAACTCTTCCCCGACACTTTGCTGGATCGGAGTCCGGGGATCGTCATCGAGCTGAACGTGTGCTCGAACTCGGAGGTGCCGTAGTTTCGGTGCTTGATCGGTTGGATCGTGAAGACGTACGACTACTTCCTCTACGTCGTGTCATCGCTTCCGCAGTCGGTCTGCGTAGGGTACGTAGACAATACTCTCCCCCTCGTTGCTATGCATCACATGATCTTGCGTGTGCGTAGGAATTTTTTTGAAATTACTACGAAACCCAACAGTGGTATCAGAGCCTAGGTTATTGATGTTGATGTTATCTGCACGAGTAGAACACAAGTGAGTTGTGGACGATACAAGTCATACTGCCTACCAGCATGTCATATTTTGGTTCGGCGGTATTGTTGGACGAGACGACCCAGACCAACCTTACGCGTACGCTTACGCGAGACCGGTTCCCTCGACGTGCTTTGCACAGAGATGGCTTGCGGGCGACTGTCTCTCCAACTTTAGTTGAACCAAGTATGGTTACGCCTGGTCCTTGCGAAGGTTAAAACGGAGTCTATTTGACAAACTATCGTTGTGGTTTTGATGTGTAGGTGAGATTGGTTCTTACTTAAGCCCGTAGCAGCCACGTAAAACATGCAACAACAAAGTAGAGGACGTCTAACTTGTTTTTGCAGGGCATGTTGTGATGTGATATGGTCAAGGCATGATGCTGAATTTTATTGTATGAGATGATCATGTTTTGTAACCGAGTTATCGGCAACTGGCAGGAGCCATATGGTTGTCGCTTTATTGTATGCAATGCAATCGCGATGTAATGCTTTACTTTATTACTAAACGGTAGTGATAGTCGTGGAAGCATAAAGATTGGCGAGACGACAACGATGCTACGATGGAGATCAAGGTGTCGCGCCGGTGACGATGGTGATCATGACGGTGCTTCGGAGATGGAGATCACAAGCACAAGATGATGATGGCCATATCATATCACTTATATTGATTGCATGTGATGTTTATCTTTTTATGCATCTTATCTTGCTTTGATTGACGGTAGCATTATAAGATGATCTCTCACTAAATTATCAAGAAGTGTTCTCCCTGAGTATGCACCGTTGCCAAAGTTCGTCGTGCCCAGACACCACGTGATGATCGGGTGTGATAAGCTCTACGTCCATCTACAACGGGTGCAAGCCAGTTTTGCACACGCAGAATACTCAGGTTAAACTTGACGAGCCTAGCATATGCAGATATGGCCTCGAAACACGGAGACCGAAAGGTCGAGCGTGAATCATATAGTAGATATAATCAACATAACGATGTTCACCATTGAAAACTACTCCATCTCACGTGATGATCGGTTATGGTTTAGTTGATTTGGATCACGTGATCACTTAGAGGATTAGAGGGATGTCTATCTAAGTGGTAGTTCTTTAGTAATATGATTAATTGAACTTAAAATTTATCATGAACTTAGTCCCTGATAGTATCTTGCTTGTTTATGTTGATTGTAGATAGATGGCTCGTGCTGTTGTTCCGTTAAATTTTAATGTGTTCCTTGAGAAAGCAAAGTTGAAAGATGATGGTAGCAATTACACGGACTGGGTCCGTAACTTGAGGATTATCCTCATTGCTGCACAGAAGAATTACGTCCTGGAAGCACCGCTGGGTGCCAGGCCTGCTGCTGGAGCAACGCCAGATGTTATGAACGTCTGGCAGAGCAAAGCTGATGACTACTCGATAGTTCAGTGTGCCATGCTTTACGGCTTAGAATCGGGACTTCAACGATGTTTTGAACGTCATGGAGCATATGAGATGTTCCAGGAGTTGAAGTTAATATTTCAAGCAAATGCCCGGATTGAGAGATATGAAGTCTCCAATAAGTTCTATAGCTGCAAGATGGAGGAGAACAGTTCTGTCAGTGAGCATATACTCAAAATGTCTGGGTATAATAATCACTTGATTCAATTGGGAGTTAATCTTCCGGATGATTGCGTCATCGACAGAATTCTCCAATCACTGCCACCAAGCTACAAGAGCTTCGTGATGAACTATAATATGCAAGGGATGAACAAGACTATTCCCGAGCTCTTCGCAATGCTGAAAGCTGCGGAGGTAGAAATCAAGAAGGAGCATCAAGTGTTGATGGTTAACAAAACCACTAGTTTCAAGAAAAAGGGAAAAGGGAAGAAGAAGGGGAACTTCAAGAAGAAGAGCAAACCAGTTGCTGCTCAAGAGAAGAAACCCAAGTCTGGACCTAAGCCTGAAACTGAGTGCTTCTACTGCAAGCAGACTGGTCACTGGAAGCGGAACTGCCCCAAGTATTTGGCGGATAAGAAGGATGGCAAGATGAACAAAGGTATATATGATATACATGTTATTGATGTGTACCTTACTAGAGCTCGCAGTAGCACCTGGGTATTTGATACTGGTTCTGTTGCTAATATTTGCAACTCGAAATAGGGACTACAGAATAAGCGGGCACTGGCAAAGGACGAGGTGACAATGCGCGTGGGAAACGGTTCCAAAGTCGATGTGATCGCGGTCGGCACGCTACCTCTACATCTACCTTCGGGATTAATATTAGACCTAAATAATTGTTATTTGGTGCCAGCGTTGAGCATGAACATTATATCTGGATCTTGTTTAATGCGAGACGGTTATTCATTTAAATCAGAGAATAATGGTTGTTCTATTTATATGAGTAATATCTTTTATGGTCATGCACCCTTGAAGAGTGGTCTATTCTTATTGAATCTCGATAGTAGTAATACACATATTCATAATGTTGAAACCAAAAGATGCAGAGTTGATAATGAAAGTGCAACTTATTTGTGGCACTGTCGTTTAGGTCATATCGGTGTAAAACGCATGAAGAAACTCCATACTGATGGACTTTTGGAACCACTTGATTATGAATCACTTGGTACTTGCGAACCGTGCCTCATGGGCAAGATGACTAAAACACCGTTCTCCGGTACTATGGAGAGAGCAACATATTTGTTGGAAATCATACATACCGATGTATGTGGACCGATGAATATTGAGGCTCGTGGCGGATATCGTTATTTTCTCACCTTCACAGATGATTTGAGCAGATATGGATATATCTACTTAATGAAGCATAAGTCTGAAACATTTGAAAAGTTCAAAGAATTCCAGAGTGAAGTTGAAAATCATCGTAAAAAGAAAATAAAGTTTCTACGATCTGATCGTGGAGGAGAATATTTGAGTTACGAGTTTGGTGTACATTTGAAAAACTGTGGAATAGTTTCACAACTCACGCCACCCGGAACACCACAGCGCAATGGTGTGTCCGAACGTCGTAATCGTACTTTACTAGATATGGTGCGATCTATGATGTCTCTTACAGATTTACCGCTATCATTTTGGGGTTATGCTTTAGAGACGGCCGCATTCACGTTAAATAGGGCACCATCAAAATCCGTTGAGACGACGCCTTATGAACTATGGTTTGGCAAGAAACCAAAGTTGTCGTTTCTTAAAGTTTGGGGCTGCGATGCTTATGTGAAAAAGCTTCAACCTGATAAGCTCGAACCCAAATCGGAGAAATGTGTCTTCATAGGATACCCAAAGGAAACTGTTGGGTACACCTTCTATCACAGATCCGAAGGCAAAACATTCGTTGCTAAGAATGGATCATTTCTAGAGAAGGAGTTTCTCTCGAAAGAAGTGAGTGGGAGGAAAGTGGAACTTGATGAGGTAACTGTACCTGCTCCCTTACTGGAGAGTAGTTCATCACAGAAAACTGTTTCAGTGACACCTACACCGGTTAGTGAGGAAGCCAATGATAATGATCATGAAACTTCAGATCAAGATACTACTGAACCACGTAGATCAACCAGAGTAAGATCCGCGCCAGAGTGGTACGGAAATCCTGTTCTGGAAGTCATGCTACTAGATCATGATGAACCTACGAACTATGAAGAAGCGATGGTGAGCCCAGATTCCGCAAAGTGGCTTGAAGCCATGAAATCTGAGATGGGATCCATGTATGAGAACAAAGTATGGACTTTGGTTGACTTGCCCGATGATCGGCAAGCAATTGAGAATAAATGGATCTTTAAGAAGAAGACTGACGCTGATGGTAATGTTACTGTCTACAAAGCTCGACTTGTCGCAAAAGGTTTTCGGCAAGTTCAAGGGATTGACTACGATGAGACCTTCTCACCCGTAGCGATGCTTAAGTCCGTCCGAATCATGTTAGCAATTGCCGCATTTTATGATTATGACATTTGGCAGATGGATGTCAAAACTGCATTCCTGAATGGATTTCTGGAAGAAGAGTTGTATATGATGCAACCGGAAGGTTTTGTCGATCCAAAGGGAACTAACAAAGTGTGCAAGCTCCAGCGGTCCATTTATGGACTGGTGCAAGCCTCTCGGAGTTGGAATAAACGTTTTGATAGTGTGATCAAAGCATTTGGTTTTATACAGACTTTCGGAGAAGCCTGTATTTACAAGAAAGTGAGTGGGAGCTCTGTAGCATTTCTGATATTATATGTGGATGACATATTACTGATTGGAAATGATATAGAATTTCTGGATAGCATAAAGGGATACTTGAACAAAAGTTTTTCAATGAAAGACCTCGGTGAAGCTGCTTACATATTAGGCATTAAGATCTATAGAGATAGATCAAAACGCTTAATTGGACTTTCACAAAGCACATACCTTGACAAAATTTTGAAGAAGTTCAAAATGGATCAAGCAAAGAAAGGGTTCTTGCCTGTGTTACAAGGTGTGAAATTGAGTAAGACTCAATGCCCGACCACTGCAGAAGATAGAGAGAATATGAAAGATGTTCCCTATGCATCAGCCATAGGATCTATCATGTATGCAATGCTGTGTACCAAACCTGATGTATGCCTTGCTATAAGTTTAGCAGGGAGGTACCAAAGTAATCCAGGAGTGGATCACTGGACAGCGGTCAAGAACATCCTGAAATACCTGAAAAGGACTAAGGATATGTTTCTCGTATATGGAGGTGACAAAGAGCTCATCGTAAAAGGTTACGTTGATGCAAGCTTTGACACTGATCCGGACGATTCTAAATCGCAAACCGGATACGTGTTTACATTAAACGGTGGAGCTGTCAGTTGGTGCAGTTCTAAACAAAGCGTCGTAGCGGGATCTACATGTGAAGCGGAATACATAGCTGCTTCGGAAGCAGCAAACGAAGGAGTCTGGATGAAGGAGTTCATATCCGATCTAGGTGTCATACCTAGTGCATCGGGTCCAATAAAAATCTTTTGTGACAATACTGGTGCAATTGCCTTAGCAAAGGAATCCAGATTTCACAAAAGGACCAAACACATCAAGAGACGCTTCAACTCCATCCGGGATCTAGTCCAGGTGGGAGACATAGAGATTTGCAAGATACATACGGATCTGAATGTTGCAGACCCGTTGACTAAGCCTCTTCCACGAGCAAAACATGATCAGCACCAAGGCTCCATGGGAGTTAGAATCATTACAGTGTAATCTAGATTATTGACTCTAGTGCAAGTGGGAGACTGAAGGAAATATGCCCTAGAGGCAATAATAAAGTTATTATTTATTTCCTTATAATCATGATAAATGTTTATTATTCATGTTAGAATTGTATTTACCGGAAACATAATACATGTGTGAATACATAGACAAACATAGTGTCACTAGTATGCCTCTACTTGACTAGCTCGTTAATCAAAGATGGTTATGTTTCCTAACCATGAACAATGAGTTGTTATTTGATTAATGAGGTCACATCATTAGTAGAATGATCTGATTGACATGACCCATTCCATTAGCTTAGCACCCGATCGTTTAGTATGTTGCTATTGCTTTCTTCATGACTTATACATGTTCCTATGACTATGAGATTATGCAACTCCCGTTTGCCGGAGGAACACTTTGGGTACTACCAAACGTCACAACGTAACTGGGTGATTATAAAGGAGTACTACAGGTGTCTCCAATGGTCGATGTTGGGTTGGCGTATTTCGAGATTAGGATTTGTCACTCCGATTGTCGGATAGGTATCTCTGGGCCCTCTCGGTAATACACATCACATAAGCCTTGCAAGCATTACAACTAATATGTTAGTTGTGAGATGATGTATTACGGAACGAGTAAAGAGACTTGCCGGTAACGAGATTGAACTAGGTATTGGATACCGACGATCAAATCTCGGGCAAGTAACATACCGATGACAAAGGGAACAACGTATGTTGTTATGCGGTCTGACCGATAAAGATCTTCGTAGAATATGTAGGAGCCAATATGGGCATCCAGGTCCCGCTATTGGTTATTGACCAGAGACGTGTCTCGGTCATGTCTACATTGTTCTCGAACCCGTAGGGTCCGCACGCTTAAGGTTACGATGACAGTTATATTATGAGTTTATGCATTTTGATGTACCGAAGGTTGTTCGGAGTCCCGGATATGATCACGGACATGACGAGGAGTCTCGAAATGGTCGAGACGTAAAGATTGATATATTGGAAGCCTATATTTGGATATCGGAAGTGTTCCGGGTGAAATCGGGATTTTACCGGAATACCGGGAGGGTTACCGGAACCCCCCGGGAGCTATTTGGGCCATAGTCGGCCTTAGTGGAAAAGAGAAGGGGCTGCCCTAGATGGGCTGCGCGCCCCCCCTTCCCTCCCCTAGTCCTATTAGGACTAGGAGAGGTGGCCGGCCCCCTCCTCCTCTTTTCCCCTCCGAGGAATCCTAGTTGGACTAGGATTGGAGGGGGAATCCTACTCCCAGAGGGAGTAGGACTCTCCTGCGCCTCCCCCCCTTGGCCGGCCAGCCTCCCCTCCTCTCCTCCTTTATATACGGAGGCAGGGGCACCTCTAAACACACAAGTTGACACAAGTTGATCCACGTGATCTGTTCCTTAGCCGTGTGCGGTGCCCCCTGCCACCATATTCCTCGATAATACTGTAGCGGAGTTTAGGCGAAGCCATGCTGCTGTAGTTCATCAAGATCGTCACCACGCCGTCGTGCTGACGGAACTCTTCCCCGACACTTTGCTGGATCGGAGTCCGGGGATCGTCATCGAGCTGAACGTGTGCTCGAACTCGGAGGTGCCGTAGTTTCGGTGCTTGATCGGTTGGATCATGAAGACGTACGACTACTTCCTCTACGTCGTGTCATCGCTTCCGCAGTCGGTCTGCGTAGGGTACGTAGACAATACTCTCCCCCTCGTTGCTATGCATCACATGATCTTGCGTGTGCGTAGGAATTTTTTTGAAATTACTACGAAACCCAACACAATCTTGCCGCAAATCTGGAATGTAGGCTTGGCGGAGGGATTGTTGTTGTAGTTCCCGCTGCTGCCGCCTCCGTTGCCACCACCTCCCCCGTTTCCACGGTTGGGTGGCTTGGAGTAGTTGCGGTTGCGATATCATCCGCCACCACCGCATTGTTTGTTGGGGAAGTTGAAGGAAATATGCCCTAGAGGCAATAATAAAGTTATTATTTATTTCTTTATTTCATGATAAATGTTTAATATTCATGCTAGAATTGTATTAACCGGAAACATAATACATGTGTGAATACATAGACAAACATAGTGTCACTAGTATGCCTCTACTTGACTAGCTCGTTTATCAGAGATGGTTATGTTTCCTAGCCATGGACAAAAGAGTTGTCATTTGATTAACGGGATCACATCATTAGGAGAATGATGTGATTGACTTGACCCATTCCGTTAGCTTAGCACTTGATCATTTAGTATGTTGCTATTGCTTTCTTCATGACTTATACATGTTCCTGTAACTATGAGATTATGCAACTCCTGTTTACCGGAGGAACACTTTGGGTACTACCAAACGTCACAACGTAACTGGGTGATTATAAAGGAGTACTACAGGTGTCTCCGAAGGTACATGTTGAGTTGGCGTATTTCGAGATTAGGTTTTGTCACTCCGATTGTCGGAGAGGTATCTCTGGGCCCTCTCGGTAATGCACATCATTATAAGCCTTGCAAGCAATGTAACCAATGAGTTGGTTACGGGATGATGCATTACAGAACGAGTAAAGAGACTTGCCGGTGACGAGATTGAACTAGGTATTGGATACCGACGATCGAATCTCGGGCAAGTAACATACCGATGACAAAGGGAACAACGTATGTTGTTATGCGGTTTGACCGATAAAGATCTTCGTAGAATATGTAGGAGCCAATATGGGCATCCAGGTCCCGCTATTGGTTATTGACCGAGAATAGTTCTAGGTCATGTCTACATAGTTCTCGAACCCGTAGGGTCCGCACGCTTAAGGTTTCGATGACAGTTATATTATGAGTTTATGAGTTTTGATGTACCGAAGGAGTTCAGAGTCCCGGATGAGATCGGGGACATGACGAGGAGTCTCGAAATGGTCGAGATGTAAAGATCGATATATTGGACGACTATATTCGGAGTTCGGAAAGGTTCCGAGTGATTCGGGTATTTTTCGGAGTACCGGAGAGTTACGGGAATTCGCCGGGGAGAAGTATTGGGCCTTATTGGGCCCTGCGGAAAAGAGAGAGGGGCTACCTAGGGCAGGCTGCGCGCCCCCCATGGCCTGGTCCGAATTGGACTAGGGGGAGGGGCCGCACCCCCTCCTTCCTTCCCTCATCTCTTCCCCTTCCTTGTCTCCTACTCCTAATACATGGAAGGACTACTAGTTGGACTAGGAAAGGGGGAATCCTACTCCCGGTGGGAGTAGGACTCCCCATGGCGTGCCATAGTAGAGGGCCGGCCTCCTCCTCCCTCCCTCCTTTATATACGGGGGCAGGGGGCACCCCATGGACACACAAGTTGATCTACGGATCGTTCCTTAGCCGTGTGCGGTGCCCCCTTACACCATATTCCACCTCGGTCATATCGTCGCGGAGTTTAGGCGAAGCCCTGCGCCAGTAGAACATCATCATCGTCACCACGCCGTCGTGCTGATGGAACTCATCTCCGGAGCCTTTGCTGGATCGGAGGGCCGGAGATCGTCATCGAGCTGAACGTGTGCTGAACTCGGAGGCTCCGTACATTCGGTGCTTGGATTGGTCGGATCGTGAAGACGTACGACTACATCAACCGCGTTGTGCTAACGCTTCCGCTTACGGTCTACGAGGGTACGTAGACGAACACTCTCCCTCTCGTTGCTATGCCATCACCATGATCTTGCGTGTGCGTAGGAAATTTTTGAAATTACTACGTTCCCCAACAGTGGCATCCGAGCCTAGGTTTTATGCGTTGATGTTATATGCACGAGTAGAACACAAGTGAGTTGTGGACGATATAAAAGTCATACTGCCTACCAGCATGTCATACTTTGGTTCAGCGGCATTGTTGGTGTCAGGACCCCGACTCAATGCCACATAGATCTAGCATGTAACACTTCATATCACTTTGCGGCCTCACGCACGGTATTCCCACGGGTGTCGCCTTACCTTTTCCCAGGACCGTTTGCGCCTTTTGGCACACGTATATGACAGTGTCGCTAGCATCCATATGATAAGGAGCCCGGGCTGACATGGCTAGTCGTAAACCCAAAGTGGCACAAACTTACAGGGACAGGCATCCATGACCCAGCATCGAACGTGTCGGTCATCAGCGAGTGAATCCAGACTGTAGCACTGGGCTAGCAGGACTCCGGTGAACCGGGATGTAGCGGGCTAACAGGACTCCGGTATTCATCGCGTGACATTTCCCCGAAGGGACAGACACAGGAACGAAGAAGGACACATGCCGGCCAGCCTAAGTGTTTCGGAGCAGTAGCAAGCTACCATGGCTCGGTGGAAACACTAGGAGACATTTCCCGGTAAGAGAGGCTACTGAAGATAAACAACTAGATAGTCAGATCCCACACATACCAAGCATTTCAATAACATACACACAATATGCTCGATATGTGCAATACAACATGGCATCACAAAATGACTCTACGACTCAAATAGTTTATTCAATAGGCTCCGAGGAGCGAGACATTACAAACATGGGTCTCATGACCCAACAATCAGAGCATACAAGTCAAAGCACAAGCGGAAGCTATCATGTCTGAGTACAGACATCTATAAATGAAAAGGCTGAGAAGCCTGACTATCTATCAGATCCTGCCGAGGGCACAAGATCGTAGCTGAGGTATCAAGCTAAACGTCGAAGTCCAAGCGGAACTACTAGTGAGACTGAAGTCTCTCTGCAAAAACATAAAATAGGCAAACGTGAGTACAAATGTACCCAGCAAGACTTACATCAAATCTATCTACACATGCATCATTATCAACAAAGGGGATGGTGGAGTTTGACTGCAGCAAGCCAGCTTTGACTCGGTGGCTATCCTAAACTACGACTGCAATGTAACTCTTTTGAGGTGGCGCACACGAGTCCACATATTCACCATATCAATACACCACTATGGATCCGCTCCCGTCTCCCTACGAGAACGCCATCCATAGCACTCACGCTTATCTTGCGTATTTTAGAGTATCCACTTTCACTTGTCTATGAACTGATATAAGCAACCCAGAAGTCCTTTACCGCGGACACGGCTATTCGAATAGATGATGTTAACCCTGCAGGGGTGTACTTCTTCATACATGTTTCCACCACTTAGCGTCTGCACATGACATGTGCTCGGCAGACTTCAAGCGAAAGCCGACATGGGTGTAGACCACGACCTACCTAAACACTCAAGTCTCTAGTCCAGGTTTATCGCCTATTCGGGTTCCATCCATGAGGAGATCCGGCCGGAGTTTTGCTCACAGCCCCAAACGATGTGAACAGGGTTCCGTGACACCAAACGGGTGCCCGGTTTACCCGGCCACGTGCCTACCGCATCACAGCCCACCCCTACGGTCAGCGCTGTCCACGGCCTCCAGCATACTACAAACACCAGAAACTACTTGCAACTCCTGGACAGAGGACAAGGGTGAATAAGAAGTCGAGCGGGGTCATATTTCAGGGCCCAATGTATGGTAGTAGCTGAATCATGGATCACAAACACAGAACTCAGTTCCTAAGAACGGCTTCAATGAGACAACCCACCATGTACTCCTACATGGCCTCTCACCGCTACCTTTACCAAATCGTGTTCACACACTTAGCTCACACACAATAGGACATGTTCACACACCTCTGATTCATCCCCGATGAATCAGACCTGACTCAACTCTAAGCAGTAGCAGGCATGACAAACAAGCATGAATGAGTAGGCACATCAGGGCTCAAACAACTCCTACTCATGCTAGTGGGTTTCATCTAATTACTGTGGAATGACAGGTCATGCAGAGGATAAAGGGGTTCAGCTACCGCAGCAAGTAACAGATGAATCGATGTTGTCCTAATGCAGTAAAAGAGAGCAGGAGCGAGAGAGTGGGATTGTATCGGAATGAACAAGGGGGTTTTGCTTGCCTGGCACTTCTGAAGATAACATTGAGTCTTCATCAGTGTCAACGATCACATCATCGATATCACGTCTATCGAGAGGGGACAAATACCAGCAACACAGAAGGGAACACAATCAATGCAATGCACAATATGATGCATGCTCATGACATGGCAAAATGAATGTGTTTTGGGCTAATGCAACTAAAACCAGATTAAATGAAGTTGGTTTGAATACAAGATTCAAATTCAAACTCCATATGTGATTATTCAAATGCCATTTAATTGATTTGTGCTAAACAGCAGCTATAAGTTGTTCTATCATGCATGAAAATGGTACAGATGGATTCCTTGAATTTTTCTGATAATTTTTCATATATAAATTATTTAATTTGGAGTTACGGTTAATTTTCTATGATTTTTAGAAGTTTTAGGCATTTTCTGGAATTTTCTGAATATTTAGAATTAAAATAATTCCAGAAAATGATTTATGGCGTCAGCACCACGTCACTGTGACGTCAGCAGGTCAAAGGCGTCGACCAGGTCAAACCTGACCAGTGGGGTCCACTGGTCAGTGACCCAGTCAACTAACCAAGTTAGTTTAGCCCTAACTAACTTAGTTAGCCGGGCGGGGCCCGCATGTCAGTGGCCTATCTAATTAGCTAACTTAATTAACGCTAACTAATCTGACCCTAATCAAGCAGGCGCCTGGGCCCACACGTCAGGGGGTCAAACCCCGGGTCAAACCCGCCGGAGTTGACCCGCGGCTTGTCGCCGGCGACGCCAGCAACGGCGGAGGGCGTCGGAAACGCTGCTCCGGCCACGGTTTGATGCGCGGGTGGGTGCTACGAGTAGCTGGCGATGTGGCGCATCCAACGGTGGCAGTGTTTGGTGCTGGGGTGGCCGGAGTTAACGGCGGCGAGCTCTTTTGCGGCCGCCGGAGTTCGGCTATCGACGGGAACTATGCCACAGAGCACGGGAGGAGCAGCAGTTGGGTGATTTGAGCTCCTTCGGATGCGCTGAGCGCGTTGGCGGGCTCATAAGCAAGCGGTGACGGCTGTGGCCGCGACGGCGCCATGGCCGGCGGCGAGGGATTCTCGGGCAAGGTGGTGGGGCTAGCTAGAGAGGGAGGTGGGGCACGGGGAGAGGGGGAATCGGGTTGAGGGCTCACCGCGGAGCTGCAGGGAGGGTTAGTGGGCTCGGGGGCGCGCCGGAGTGGCCGAATCGACGGAGAAGATCCTTGGCGGCTGGCGAGGGGGAAAACATCGGGGGCGGCGTTCCGGGGCTCTTCTGGTCGCGTGAGACGACGAGGAGGACGAGGGAGGACCGGCGGAGCTCTGGGAGGCGTCGGGGAGACGAGACGGTGGCTGTGGCCGCGCGAGCGCTGGTCGGCGGCGACGGCCTCCATTCGGTCGCGTGAGGGAGAGAGAGCAGAGGAGAGGGAGGAGCGAGGGAGAGCTACGGGAGAGTGAGAGAGGTCGTGGGGAACGAGGGGGGGAGTGCGTGGCTCCCTCGGGTGCCTCCAGCGGCGAGCAGGTAAGCAGGAGGTGGCCGGAGCTCTTCGGGTGCGCGCCACGCCTCGCCTCTGCCTAGTGGCAGAGGAAGAAGAGGACAAGGGGGGAGGAGGTGGGCTGGGCCAGCGGGAGGAGCTGGGCCGACTACAGGTAAGTGGCCCAGGTACGGTTCTTTCTCTCTCTTTCTGTTTTAATTCTGTTTTTCTATTTTTTTAAATTTGTTTTGGCATTGTTTTGAATTTAAACAAATTCAAACAATGCCAAAAACTCCTCTGAATATTTTTTTATTTGCTAGATGGACTTTTCCAACAGCACATAAAGCATTTCAGAGTTATTTGAAAATATATCCCATATATTATGAATATAATTCCAAATTCAAATACAATAATGATTTAAATTCAGTGCTCAAAATATTCCTCAAATGTTCATTATTTTTGGTTTGGTGCAAAACCCTTGCCAAAATATAACCAACATTATTTAAGGCCATTTTGGAACATTGAATGCATTTTCCCAGGGTTCTTTGCCCCTCTTTTATTTAAGTTCTTGAGGCTTCCAAAATTCCTCAGTTCAAGTTTCAAAAATTTAAACATGATGCAAGCAAGATGCAACACTAGACAGCACCAGAAGCTAGGGATGTGACAACTCACCCCCACTAAACAAGAATCTCGTCTCGAGATTCAAGCGTAGGGTAGGATAAAGGGGAAACGCAAACTAGTACAATCTTCACGATCCAGGGTGCACTTCAGTTGAACGTTGATTCATTCACCATCATTGTCTTGATGTCTTGTTCTGAGAACTCCAGCTAGTCATGACAACGAGAGGAAAGGAAAGACCCTAAAAGAATCGTTCTTCTCGAAGGTCGAACAACTCAGGATTAACTCACGGAATGGGACATAGCAACATCTCTCGAGCCGAGAGACGAAGCATACCTCTGGAGGGATGGAGCGGAGCAGGTGACGAGGTTCACTAGGTAGACAACAATTCCAGACTTAAGAATGTGGCGATCGGTTGTCCACGTAGCGAGGAGTTGAGTTGCCAAGATACCATAACGATACCCCTTAGGGAAGGTGACTCGTAGAGATATCCCCTTAAGTGGCAAAAAGAATTACTTTTGATTCAGAGATCATTGAAACTCTTTAAACCAGCCTAAGACAATTCTCGAGCGATCGTTTGGAGGGGGTCGGTAGAATGGCATACTCAAACTTGGATGATGTGGATTACCTTGTTGAAGACAACGTAATGGATGAATTTGCTTATCACCGGAAATGGAAGAGACCCATGGTAGAATGACACATTGGCGGTGCAAGCTGGGAACAAAATGCAAATGCTGGGAATGATTCTGGTAACTGGGGAAGAACCCAACAATAGAGAGTGAATTCACTGTTTGAATAGGTCATAGCATTGCCGAGGAAACTGAGAGCAAACCCAGTTAGTGCCGAGGATAACACGTAGCGCTTGTGCGTGCTCTCAAGAACTTGAGCATTTCCACAATCATCAAGATTCTACCAATATCCGTGTCAAGGATCCTGGCAACACAACTTACTACCATGATGAATGGTGATGGAGGATGCAGATGCAAAGGAAGATAACACTTTCTCAGATTTCACCCTTGGCAGGGCCAGGGAAATAAAATCTGGATGATCGACCGAGAGACATTTAGCACTCCGCTTCTAATGTTCTCCTTGATGTGCTAGTGTAACCCATTCATAGATATGGTTGAAATCTAGAACATCAAGTAAAAAGGTCGGACTTCGGAACACAGAAATCCATAGGGGCAACTAGGGAGTAATCCTACGAAATCCCTATGGGGAGGTGGCCAACTTCATCAATCAAGATATTATAATAACAGGTCTTCCGGCTGGGTGTGTTGGCCACGACATCCACTTTACCGGTTATCGCGCGACCAATATTATAATTCTTGGGAAATATTCCAACCATCATATCTGCCTGAGATTCAGATCTGGTTGGTGTCAGGATATTCCAGACTCATTGAGTCTAGGAAGAAAAACAGAAATTTGCAACACAAATCGACGAGATGACGTTGCGAGATTCTCGGGGAATGAACTACGATAGTAAGCTCCAAAACATGAGCTGGTTCTGCTACAAACATGTGGACACGTTGTCCCAGACAAGCATGGCCACGTAGCAGTCTTATAATTAAACACTACCGAGTTCAGGTGGAGAACCATCATCGAGGATATCGAAGTCTTTACGCAAGTCCATGGATTAGATCCCAAGCATAGACTTCTTTTCCTTGAACAAGTCAATCAGTGGCTTAGTGTGCTAGGGACACATATAGAATGAAGGTTGCAAGTCTCCAGACTACAGAATACTTCGCACGTGTGCATGACTGATTTGGGATGATTCCAAAGGAAGCAAAACTAACTTTCTCAAATTCACGGCGGCAACTTTCACCATATGCACGTGTATAAGAGAAAGTCACTCCTTTCATCAAACAAATACTTCATGAGTTAGCATGAAGAAATGCTTTCAAAAGTTTCCAACACTAGCTTAATGTTCAACAAAATCATGGAGGGAATAAGGATGTTGTCAATGGGCTCAACAACAATTCATCCGGGTTTCCTTTTTAAAAGGAATTCCATAGTTAAGTGAACACGGTGATAGCATTGGTCAGACCAAAGATGTAATGGTGTATGCTCGAGGGATCAACCACGAGTAAGACAACATTACGGATATCGTTGGTTCTGGTCTGATTGGATGATAGCCCATACTCAAATCAAAGATGGGGTAAGACAATAGGTCCAACAACTGATCACAAGGACCAATTAATGAAGATATCATCTTTCTTCAACACACATACATAGAAAGATATCCCTTTGGAACGAACTAAGTCAGGCAAGCTTTTATCCTCCAACTCTCCAAGTTGTTGTCTAGCTTAACCAACTAGCTCAGGGTATCCAACATGGATTCTTGGAGAAAGGGTGGTTTACAGGAATAAACCAACTTGATCACGAACTCAACATAGTGGTCAGGTGACAACCTGGTAATACTTCTGAGAAGATATTCAGAAAATCACGAACCACCGATATGTTACTAAGCTCGAGAACAATCTCGCTTTTGAGGGCAAGACGATATGATCAAATGAGTGAGGACTTGAAATAATCCTAACTCATCGATCGAGGAGTGAACCAGGAGAATGGACTAGGTAGCACGATCAATCTTAGAATGATGATTCAATAACCAACACACTAAGAATGAAATTATTGTCCTTAACTACCCAGCAACGAAGTTGCTAGGCGTATTGATTTCACACATCACAATTCATTTGTCGGTATTCCGGTTGCATCAACACGAAGACCGAGGAATGACTAATGATGGCAAGAAGTATCACTGTACCAAGAGTTCATAGGATGGTGTGCAATTCCTATAACAATCCCGATATAAAGATGGTAATACTCCAAGATAGAACAGAACAAAAGCTGGATTAGCAATTTGATCTGCGGAGCACAACTTCTTTGACCCAATCCTGGATATGGAAGAGGTACTGGAGTTTGTTTCTCCTAGTCATTCTGCGATAGAATGGCTTGACGGACCACAAGAGTAATAGGCATCGATAAACGAACGCACGCACTATCGATTGATAGACGAGGGTCAGAAGGCAACTAAAGAGAACAACTCAAAGGAACATATAATTTTCTGAGTTGTGGATGCATAAATTAGTATGTCGAACCAAGTTCAACATATTTCTTCCGGATAACCCATGCAGAAAAGTAGAACTGGCAGAGTCACGATTTATGAATGGAGAACTCCTCAAGAATAATCCTGTTGTGATATTTCAGTTCAACGAGGAACTTCTGCCATAAGTAGTTCATGGTATTTGGAAGAAGAAGATACCACGGACCTCGAGGACTATCGCAAAGTTACTAATATCCTGAAGGAACTAGCAAACACTATCAACATGAAGTAAGTAGAGTGAATCTCGGGTTCAAAGCCCAAGGAGTAGAATACCTACTACTAAGTAGCATCACGGGATGCTTTCGAGAATAAAGGCCAGAATCATCACACTAGGACACAAATCATGGCTAGACCACTAGATGATCCCCTGAGACACCTAGGGTCATAATAATAACTTCAACATAAAGGTCGAGGCAGTAGAGTACCTCAACTCAACAATTAGTGTGATTGAGCTGGCATAAAGGAACATTGAAACGGGAAGAAAGGATTTGCAAATGCATCAGACTACTTAGAAACCTGGGATGACTCGGACAGCATAACGGCTGTAAATGCTCAGAAAAGATTTGAGACATTCACAAAAATGGTGGCATAACCACTCAGAGGCACAATATCAAGGTTTCGAGATCAACAATTAACATACGGAAGCAGTAAAAACTGAACAGAGGCTTAAGTCCAAAAATCTTATAAGTCTACGGAATAGTAACACGTGATCCTGATAGAAAGAAGAGATAGCCTAGTTCTTAATCCCCGTAGAAGAGAAGATGATGACTCAGATCAGAAGGCCATGAAGTATAAGGAGTAAAAAGAGCCTTACGTTCCATCCCACAATCAATTCCCTTATATAACTAAAGAATTTCTAGACTCAACTTCGACCAGTTTGGCTTGGTAATCCTACAGGCAGTCAAGCTCTGATACCAACGCTGTCAGGACCCCGACTCAATGCCACATAGATCTAGCATGTAACACTTCATATCACTTTGCGGCCTCACGCACGGTATTCCCACGGGTGTCGCCTTACCTTTTCCCGGGACCGTTTGCGCCTTTTGGCACACGTATATGACAGTGTCGCTAGCATCCATATGATAAGGAGCCCGGGCTGACATGGCTAGTCGTAAACCCAAAGTGGCACAAACTTACAGGGACAGGCATCCATGACCCAGCATCGAACGTGTCGGTCATCAGCGAGTGAATCCAGACTGTAGCACTGGGCTAGCAGGACTCCGGTGAACCGGGCTGTAGCGGGCTAACAGGACTCTGGTATTCATCGCGTGACATTTCCCCGAAGGGACAGACACAGGAACGAAGAAGGACACATGCCGGCCAGCCTAAGTGTTCCGGAGCAGTAGCAAGCTACCATGGCTCGGTGGAAACACTAGGAGACATTTCCCGGTAAGAGAGGCTACTGAAGATAAACAACTAGATAGTCAGATCCCACACATACCAAGCATTTCAATAACATACACACAATATGCTCGATATGTGCAATACAACATGGCATCACAAAATGACTCTACGACTCAAATAGTTTATTCAATAGGCTCCGAGGAGCGAGACATTACAAACATGGGTCTCATGACCCAACAATCAGAGCATACAAGTCAAAGCACAAGCGGAAGCTATCATGTCTGAGTACAGACATCTATAAATGAAAAGGCTGAGAAGCCTGACTATCTATCAGATCCTGCCGAGGGCACAAGATCGTAGCTGAGGTATCAAGCTAAACGTCGAAGTCCAAGCGGAACTACTAGTGAGACTGAAGTCTCTCTGCAAAAACATAAAATAGGCAAACGTGAGTACAAATGTACCCGGCAAGACTTACATCAAATCTATCTACACATGCATCATTATCAACAAAGGGGATGGTGGAGTTTGACTGCAGCAAGCCAGCTTTGACTCGGTGGCTATCCTAAACTACGACTGCAATGTAACTCTTTTGAGGTGGCGCACACGAGTCCACATATTCACCATATCAATACACCACTATGGATCCGCTCCCGTCTCCCTACGAGAACGCCATCCATAGCACTCACGCTTATCTTGCGTATTTTAGAGTATCCACTTTCACTTGTCTATGAACTGATATAAGCAACCCAGAAGTCCTTTACCGCGGACACGGCTATTCGAATAGATGATGTTAACCCTGCAGGGGTGTACTTCTTCATACATGTTTCCACCACTTAGCGTCTGCACATGACATGTGCTCGGCAGACTTCAAGCGAAAGCCGACGTGGGTGTAGACCACGACCTACCTAAACACTCAAGTCTCTAGTCCAGGTTTATCGCCTATTCGGGTTCCATCCATGAGGAGATCCGGCCGGAGTTTCGCTCACAGCCCCAAACGATGTGAACAGGGTTCCGTGACACCAAACGGGTGCCCGGTTTACCCGGCCACGTGCCTACCGCATCACAGCCCACCCCTACGGTCAGCGCTGTCCACGGCCTCCAGCATACTACAAACACCAGAAACTACTTGCAACTCCTGGACAGAGGACAAGGGTGAATAAGAAGTCGAGCGGGGTCATATTTCAGGGCCCAATGTATGGTAGTAGCTGAATCATGGATCACAAACACAGAACTCAGTTCCTAAGAACGGCTTCAATGAGACAACCCACCATGTACTCCTACATGGCCTCTCACCGCTACCTTTACCAAATTGTGTTCACACACTTAGCTCACACACAATAGGACATGTTCACACACCTCTGATTCATCCCCGATGAATCAGACCTGACTCAACTCTAAGCAGTAGCAGGCATGACAAACAAGCATGAATGAGTAGGCACATCAGGGCTCAAATAACTCCTACTCATGCTAGTGGGTTTCATCTAATTACTGTGGAATGACAGGTCATGCAGAGGATAAAGGGGTTCAGCTACCGCAGCAAGTAACAGATGAATCGATGTTGTCCTAATGCAGTAAAAGAGAGCAGGAGCGAGAGAGTGGGATTGTATCGGAATGAACAAGGGGGTTTTGCTTGCCTGGCACTTCTGAAGATAACATTGAGTCTTCATCAGTGTCAACAATCACATCATCGATATCACGTCTATCGAGAGGGGACAAATACCGGCAACACAGAAGGGAACACAATCAATGCAATGCACAATATGATGCATGCTCATGACATGGCAAAATGAATGTGTTTTGGGCTAATGCAACTAAAACCAGATTAAATGAAGTTGGTTTGAATACAAGATTCAAATTCAAACTCCATATGTGATTATTCAAATGCCATTTAATTGATTTGTGCTAAACAGCAGCTATAAGTTGTTCTATCATGCATGAAAATGGTACAGATGGATTCCTTAAATTTTTCTGATAATTTTTCATATATAAATTATTTAATTTGGAGTTACGGTTAATTTTCTATGATTTTTAGAAGTTTTAGGCATTTTCTGGAATTTTCTGAATATTTAGAATTAAAATAATTCCAAAAAATGATTTATGGCGTCAGCACCACGTCACTGTGACGTCAGCAGGTCAAAGGCGTCGACCAGGTCAAACCTGACCAGTGGGGTCCACTGGTCAGTGACCCAGTCAACTAACCAAGTTAGTTTAGCCCTAACTAACTTAGTTAGCCGGGCGGGGCCCGCATGTCAGTGGCCTATCTAATTAGCTAACTTAATTAACGCTAACTAATCTGACCCTAATCAAGCAGGCGCCTGGGCCCACACGTCAGGGGGTCAAACCCCGGGTCAAACCCGCCGGAGTTGACCCGCGGCTTGTCGCCGGCAACGCCAGCAACGGCGGAGGGCGTCGGAAACGCTGCTCCGGCCACGGTTTGATGCGCGGGTGGGTGCTACGAGTAGCTGGCGATGTGGCGCATCCAACGGTGGCGGTGTTTGGTGCTGGGGTGGCCGGAGTTAACGGCGGCGAGCTCTTTTGCGGCCGCCGGAGTTCGGCTATCGACGGGAACTATGCCATAGAGCATGGGAGGAGCAGCAGTTGGGTGATTTGAGCTCCTTCGGATGCGCTGAGCGCGTTGGCGGGCTCATAAGCAAGCGGTGACGGCTGTGGCCGCGACGGCGCCATGGCCGGCGGCGAGGGATTCTCGGGCAAGGTGGTGGGGCTAGCTAGAGAGGGAGGTGGGGCACGGGGAGAGGGGGAATCGGGTCGAGGGCTCACTGCGGAGCTGCAGGGAGGGTTAGTGGGCTCGGGGGCGCGCCGGAGTGGCCGAATCGACGGAGAAGATCCTCGGCGGCCGGCGAGGGGGAAAACGTCGGGGGCGGCGTTCCGGGGCTCTTCTGGTCGCGTGAGACGACGAGGAGGACGAGGGAGGACCGGCGGAGCTCTGGGAGGCGTCGGGGAGACGAGACGGTGGCTGTGGCCGCGCGAGCGCTGGTCGGCGGCGACGGCCTCCATTCGGTCGCGTGAGGGAGAGAGAGCAGAGGAGAGGGAGGAGCGAGGGAGAGCTACGGGAGAGTGAGAGAGGTCGTGGGGGACGAGGGGGGGAGTGCGTGGCTCCCTCGGGTGCCTCCAGCGGCGAGTAGGTAAGCAGGAGGTGGCCGGAGCTCTTCGGGCGCGCGCCACGCCTCGCCTCTGCCTACTGGCAGAGGAAGAAGAGGACAAGGGGGGAGGAGGTGGGCTGGGCCAGCGGGAGGAGCTGGGCCGGCTACAGGTAAGTGGCCCAGGTACGGTTCTTTCTCTCTCTTTCTGTTTTAATTCTGTTTTTCTATTTTTTTTTAAATTTGTTTTGGCATTGTTTTGAATTTAAACAAATTCAAACAATGCCAAAAACTCCTCTGAATATTTTTTTATTTGCTAGATGGACTTTTCCAACAGCACATAAAGCATTTCAGAGTTATTTGAAAATATATCCCATATATTATGAATATAATTCCAAATTCAAATACAATAATGATTTAAATTCAGTGCTCAAAATATTCCTCAAATGTTCATTATTTTTGGTTTGGTGCAAAACCCTTGCCAAAATATAACCAACATTATTTAAGGCCATTTTGGAACATTGAATGCATTTTCCCAGGGTTCTTTGCCCCTCTTTTATTTAAGTTCTTGAGGCTTCCAAAATTCCTCAGTTCAAGTTTCAAAAATTTAAACATGATGCAAGCAAGATGCAACACTAGACAGCACCAGAAGCTAGGGATGTGACAGTTGGATGAAGCGGCCCTGACCGACATTACGCGTACGCTTACACGAGACTGGTTTTACCGCCGTGCTTTGCACACAGGTGACTAGCGGGTGTCAGTTTCTCCAACTTTAGTTGAACCGAGTGTGGCTACGCCCGGTCCTTGTGAAGGTTAAAACGGAGTCTATTTGACAAACTATCGTTGTGGTTTTGATGCGTAGGTAAGAACGGTTCTTGCTAAGCCCGTAGCAGCCACGTAAAATTTGCAACAACAAAGTAGAGGACGTCTAACTTGTTTTTGCAGGGCATGTTGTGATGTGATATGGTCAAGACGTGATGCTATATTTTATTGTATGAGATGATCATGTTTTGTAACCGAAGTTATTGGCAACTGGCAGGAGCCATATGGTTGTCGCTTTATTGTATGAAATGCAAACGCCCTGTAATTGCTTTACTTTATCACTAAGCGGTAGCAATAGTCGTAGAAGCAATAGATGGCGTAACGACAACGATGCTACGATGGAGATCAAGGGTCGCGCCGGTGACGATGGTGATCACGACGGTGCTTCGGAGATGGAGATCACAAGCACACGATGATAATGGCCATATCATATCACTTATATTGATTGCATGTGATGTTTATCCTTTATGCATCTTATCTTGCTTTGATTGACGGTAGCATTTTAAGATGATCTCTCACTAATTATCAAGAAGTGTTCTCCCTGAGTATGCACCGTTGTGAAAGTTCTTCGTGCAGAGACACCACGTGATGATCGGGTGTGATAGGCTCTACGTTCAAATACAACGGGTGCAAAACAGTTGCACACGCGGAATACTCAGGTTATACTTGACGAGCCTAGCATATACAGATATGGCCTCGGAACACGGAGACCGAAAGGTTGAGCGTGAATCATATAGTAGATATGATCAACATAGAGATGTTCACCATTGAAACTACTCCATCTCACGTGATGATCGGACATGGTTTAGTTGATTTGGATCACGTGATCACTTAGATGACTAGAGAGATGTCTGTCTAAGTGGGAGTTCTTTAGTAATATGATTAATTGAACTTAAATTTATCATGAACTTAGTCCTGGTAGTATTTTGCAAATTATGTTGTAGATCAATAGCTCGCGTTGTTGCTTTCATATGTTTATTTTGATATGTTCCTAGAGAAAACTGTGTTGAAAGATGTTAGTAGCAATGATGCGGATTGGATCCGTGATCTGAGGTTTATCCTCATCGCTGCGCAGAAGAATTATGTCCTTGATGCACCGCTAGGTGACAGACCTATTGCAGGAGCAGATGCAGACGTTATGAACGTTTGGCTAGCTCAATATAATGACTACTTGATAGTTTAGTGCACCATGCTTAACGGCTTAGAATCGGGACTTCAAGGACGTTTTGAACGTCATGGACCATATGAGATGTTCCAGAATTTGAAGTTGATATTTCAAGCAAATACCCGAATTGAGAGATATGAAGTCTCCAACAAGTTCTATAGCTAAAAGATGGAGGAGAATCGCTCAACTAGTGAGCATGTGCTCAGATTGTCTGGGTACTTCAATCACTTGAATCAAGTGGGATTTAATCTTCCAGATAAGATAGTTCTCTAGTCACCATCACCAAGTTAGTAGAACTTCGTGATGAACTATAGTATGCAAGGGATGACGAAAACGATTCCCGAGCTCTTCGTGATGTTGAAATCGACGAAGGTAGAAATCAAGAAAGAGCATCAAGTGTTGATGATTGACAAGACCACTAGTTTCAAGAAAAGGGCAAAGGGAAAGAAAGGGAACTTCAAGTGGAAAGACAAGCAAGTTGTCACTCCTGTGAAGAAGCCCAAAGCTGGACCATGGCCTGAAACTGAGTGTTTACACTGCAAAGGAAATGGTCACTGGAAGCGGAAATGCCCTGAATATTTGGTGGATAAGAAGGATGGCAAAGTAAACAAGGGTATATTTGATATACAGATTATTTGATGTGTGCCTTACTAGTGTTTATAGTAGCCCCTGAGTATTTGATACTTGTTCGGTTGCTAAGATTAGTAACTCGAAACAGGAGTTACAGAATAAACAGAGACTAGTTGAAGGGGAAGTGACGATGAGTGTTGGAAGTAGTTCCAAAATTGATATGATCATCATTGCACACTCCCTATACTTTCGGGATTAGTGTTAAACCTAAATAAATGTTATTTGGCATTTGCGTTGAGCATGAATATGATTTGATCATGTTTATTGCAATACGGTTATTCATTTAAAGTCAGAGAATAATTGTTGTTCTGTTTACATGAATAAAACCTTCAATGGTCATACACCCAATGAAAATAGTTTGTTGGATCTCGATCGTAGTGATACACATATTCATAAAATTGATGCCAAAAGATGCAAAGTTAATAATGATAGTGCAACTTATTTGTGGCACTGCCGTTTGAGTCATATCGGTGTAAAACGCATGAAGAAACTCCATAAAGATGGATTTTCGAAATCACTTGGTTATGAATCATTTGATGCTTGCGAACCGTGCCTTTTGGGAAAGATGACTAAAACTCCGTTCTCCGGAACAATGGAACGAACTACTGACTTATTGAAAATAATACATACCGATGTATGCGATCCAATGAGTGATGATGCTCGTGGCAAGTATCGTTATTTTCTGACCTTCACAAGATGATTTGAGCAGATATGGGTATATCTACTTGATGAAACATAAGTCTGAAATAGTTGAAAGGTTCAAAGAATTTCAGAGTGAAGTGGAAAAATCATCGTAACAAGAAAATAAAGTTTCTGCGATCTGATCGCGGAGACAAATATTTGAGTTACGAGTTTGGTCTTCAATTAAAACAATGTGGAATAGTTTCACAGCTCACGCCACCTGGAACACCACATCGTTATGGTGTGTCCGAACGTCGTAACCGCACTTTATTTGATATGGTGCGATCTATGATATCTCTTTACCACTATCGTTTTGGGGTTATGCATTAGAGACAGCTGCATTCACGTTTTAAAATAGGGCACCATCTAAATCCGTTGAGACGACACCATATGAACTATGGTTTAGCAGTAAACCTAAGCTGTTGTTTCTTAAAGTTTGGGGCTGCGATGCTTATGTAAAAGTTTCATCCTGATAAGCTCGAACCCAAATCGGAGAAGTGCGTCTTCATAGAATACCCAAAGGAAATTGTTGGGTACACCTTCTATCACAGATCCGAAGGCAAGACATTCGTTGCTAAAATGGATCCTTTCCAGAGAAGGAGTTTCTCTCGAAAGAAGTGAGTGGGGAGAGAAGTAGAACTTGATGAGGTAATGTACCTTCTCCCTTATTGGAAAGAGTTCATCACAGAAATCAGTTCCAGTATTCCTACACCAATTAGTGAGGAAGTTAATGATGATGATCATCAAACTTCAGATCAAGTTGCTACCAGACCTCGTAGGTCTTCCAGAGTATAGATCCGCACCAGAGTGGTACGTAATCATGTTCTGGAAGTCATGTTACTAGACCATGATGAACCTACGAAACTATGAGGAAGCGATGATGAGCCCAGATGTCCACGAAATGGCTTGAGGGCCATGAAATCTGAGATATGATCCATGTATGAGAACAAAGTGTAGACTTTGATTGACTTGCCCGATGATCGGTGAGTCATTAAGAATAAATGGATCTTCAAGAGGAAGACGGACGTTGAAGTAGTGTTACTAATCTACAAAGCTAGACTTGTCGAAAAAGGTTTTTTGACAAGTTCAAGGTGTTGAATACGATGAGATTTTCTTACTCGTATCAGATGGCTTAAAAGTCTGTCCCGAATCATGTTAGCAATTGCCACATTTTTATGAAATTTGGCAAATGGATGTCAAAACTACATTCCTTAATGATTTATTAAAGAGAGTTGTATATGATACAACCAGAAGGTTTTGTCAATTCCTAAAGGTGCTAACAAAATGTGCAAGCTCCAGCAATCCATCTATGGACTGGTGCAAGCATCTCAGAGTTGGAATATACGCTTGATAAGTGATCAAAGCATATAGTATTATACAGACTTGCGGGTGAAGCCTGTATTTACAAGAAAGTGAGTGGGAGCACTACAGCATTTTCTGATAAGTATATGTGAATGACATATTGCTTGATCGGAAATAATGTAGAATTATTCAGCAAAGCATGAAAGGATACTTGAATAAGAGTTTTTCAAAGAAAGACCTCAGTAAAACTACATACATATTGAGCATCAAGATCTATTGAGATAGATCAAGACGCTTGATAAGATTTTCAATGAGTACATACCTTGACAAGATTTTGAAGTAGTTCAAAATGGAACAGTCAAAGAAAGAGTTCTTGCCTGTGTTGCAAAGGTATGAAATTGAGTAAGACTCAAATCCCCGACCACAGCAGAAAATAGAAAGAGAATGAAAAGTCATTCCCTATGCCTCAGTCATAGGTTCTATAAAGTATGCTATGCTATGTACCAGACCTATTGTATACCTTGCTCTGTATTTGACAAGGGAGTACAATAGTGATCTAGGAGTAGATCACTGGACATTGGTCAAGAATATCCTTAGTGAGGACTAAGGAAATATTCTCGATTATGGAGGTGATAAAAGAGCTCGTCGTAAAAGTTATCATCGGTGCAAGTTTTCACACCGATCCAGATGACTCTAATTCTCAATCTGGATACATATTGAAAGTGGGAGCAATTAGCTAGAAGTAGCTCCATGCAGAGCATTGTAGAACATAGAATATTTGCCAAAATACATACGGCTCCTGAATGTGACAGACCTGTTGACTGAGCTTCTCTCACGAGCAAACATGAATCACACCTTAGTACTCTTTGGGTGTTAATCACATAGCGATGTGAACTAGATTATTGACTCTAGTAAACCCTTTGGATGTTGGTCACATTATGATGTGAACTATGGGTGTTAATCATATACAGATATGAATATTGGTGTTAAATCACATGGCGATGTGAACTAGATTATTGACTCTTAGTGCAAGTGGGAGACTGAAGGAAATATGCCCTAGAGGCAATAATAAAGTTATTATTTATTTCCTTATTTCATGATAAATGTTTATTATTCATGCTAGAATTGTATTAAGCCGGAAACATAATACATGTGTGAATACATAGACAAACATAGTGTCACTAGTATGCCTCTACTTGACTAGCTCGTTTATCAGAGATGGTTATGTTTCCTAGCCATGGACAAAAGAGTTGTCATTTGATTAACGGGATCACATCATTAGGAGAATGATGTGATTGACTTGACCCATTCCGTTAGCTTAGCACTTGATCGTTTAGTATGTTGCTATTGCTTTCTTCATGACTTATACATGTTCCTGTAACTATGAGATTATGCAACTCCCGTTTACCGGAGGAACACTTTGGGTACTAGCAAACGTCACAACGTAACTGGGTTGATTATAAAGGAGTATACAGGTGTCTCCGAAGGTACATGTTGAGTTGGCGTATTTCGAGATTAGGTTTTGTCACTCCGATTGTCGGAGAGGTATCTCTGAGCACCTCTCGGTTAATGCACATCATTATAAGCCTTGCAAGCAATGTAATCCAATGAGTTGGTTACGGGACCGATGCATTACAGAAACGAGTAAAGAGACTTGCCGGTGATGAGATTGAACTAGGTATTGGATACCGACGATCGAATCTCGGGCAAGTAACATACCGATGACAAAGGGAACAACGTATGTTGTTATGCGGTTTGACCGATAAAGATCGTCGTAGAATCTGTAGGAGCCAATATGGGCATTCCAGGTCCCGCTATTGGTTATTGACCGAGAATAGTTCTAGGTCATGTCTACATAGTTCTCGAACCCGTAGGGTCCGCACGCTTAAGGTTTCGATGACAGTTATATTATGAGTTTATGAGTTTTGATGTACCGAAGGAGTTCGGAGTCCCGGATGAGATCGGGGACATGACGAGGAGTCTTGAAATGGTCGAGACGTAAAGATCGATATATTGGACGACTATATTCGGAGTTCGGAAAGGTTCCGAGTGATTCGGGTATTTTTCGGAGTACCGGAGAGTTACGGGAATTCGCCGGGAGAAGTATTGGGCCTTATTGGGCCCTGCGGAAAAGAGAGAGGGGCTACCTAGGGCAGGCTGCGCCCCCCCCCCCCCCATGGCCTGTTCCGAATTGGACTAGGGGGAGGGGCCGCACCCCCTCCTTCCTTCCCTCCTCTCTTCCCCTTCCTTGTCTCCTACTCCTAATACATGGAAGGACTACTAGTTGGACTAGGAAAGGGGGAATCCTACTCCCGGTGGGAGTAGGACTCCCCATGGCGCGCCATAGTAGAGGGCCGGCCTCCTCCTCCCTCCCTCCTTTATATACGGGGGCAGGGGGCACCCCATGGACACACAAGTTGATCTACGGATCGTTCCTTAGCCGTGTGCGGTGCCCCCTTCCACCATATTCCACCTCGGTCATATCGTCGCGGAGTTTAGGCGAAGCCCTGCGCCAGTAGAACATCATCATCGTCACCACGCCGTCGTGCTGACGGAATTCATCTCCGGAGCCTTTGCTGGATCGGAGGGCCGGAGATCGTCATCGAGCTAAACGTGTGCTGAACTCGGAGGCTCCGTACGTTCGGTGCTTGGATTGGTCGGATCGTGAAGACGTACGACTACATCAACCGCGTTGTGCTAACGCTTCCGCTTACGGTCTACGAGGGTACGTAGACGAATACTCTCCCCTCTCGTTGCTATGCCATCACCATGATCTTGCGTGTGCGTAGGAAATTTTTGAAATTACTACGTTCCCCAACAGAAGTCACGGCCGCGGTCACCACCGCCGCCGTTTGTCTTGTTGAAGCGCCCGCGCGCCGCCGCGTTTGCAGACGACTGAGAAGACCCGCCACGCAGGTTCATGCAAGTCTCGAAGCTTAGGAGCTGTGAGTACAGCTCCGGCACCCCAACGGGCTCGACCCGTGTGCACATGGCAGACACCACGGGATCAAACTCCTCGTCAAGTCCAGCGAGGATGTGGGAGACGACATCTTCCTCGTCCACCTTCTTTCCTGAAGCAGCTAGTTCATCACAAAGTGTTCTAACCTTACTGACATATTCAGCGACGGAGTGGTTGCCCTTCTGGAGGTTCGCCAGGGCAATCCTGACGTTGACGGTCTGTGCGCGGGTATGCGATGCCAGCATCCCTTGCACAGTGTTCCACAGCTCAGCTGCGGTATGGCATGTTGCAACTTGGATGGCCATCTCGCGCGGTAGCGTCGTCAGCAGGTAGGAGAAGACCTGCTGATCTCGCGCATACCACACGCTGAACTTCGGGTTCGGAGCCTTGGTCTTGGTCTTGCCGTCGGAGGAGGTGACCTCCGTGTGCATGGGTGGCACCTCCTGCTCGAGGTCGATGAAGGCCGCCATCTGCGCCCCCGGATGGCTGAGAGGACGGTGGCGCGCCAGAGTGCCTCGTTTCCTCTCGTGAGCTTCTCTGTGGCGAAGTGTGCAAAAGGAGATGAGGGGAACGAATTTGTGGATGAGTTCGCCATGGATGCAACTGAGGTAGGCTCTGATTACCATATAAGAAAATAGGCTAAGCGTTTGATGATCTCATCAGGGACGCATTCGTGTTAATATATATAGCACAAGATACATGAGAGTTTGAGGAGGTTGTTGAAGTCTTGGCCCCTAATCCAAGCTATACTAGAGATAAGGCCGGCTACAACAACCTCCCTTGGTTACAATGTTATCCTACTACAGCCGAACGTACACATGTATACATACGCGTTGACACGCTACAATCTATCTTTTAACAATAGCCGCTTTATTAGTAGGTAAAGATAAATATAAAGATTAGAATTCTTCAGAAACCGTGGTAATTTTGCTCATGCATGCGCACAATTACAGGTACACTGTTTTGGATCTAACATCCAAAAAGAATAAATACAAAGAAACCTGCATCTAATTAAGGATTACAATGAATCACTTGAAGAATATCTTCTTGGTGATATCAACCTTTACAAGATAAAGTAGTCGCAAAATCACTACCCAGAAGACTGCATTGTCTTTTACAAATTAATGGGAAAATTATGCCACCAGGAGGATAGATCATGATGCCGGGAGCAGCAGCAACAACATCAAGCACGTCGAGGCAGCGGTGACGATGGAAGAACGCGGCGGCGTGGAGTTGAGCAGGTAAGGGTAGGATTCCGGCGGCGGCATCTTGCACTCATTGCCGTTGAAGTAGATCTTGCGCGGGAAGGCCCGCCCCTGGCTGAAGGTGAAGGTGGTGTCGTCCTTGCGCATGAGCACCTCCGACTGCACGTTGCCGAAGGGGCCGGGCTCCATGAGCTGGTCGTTGTAGAGCTTGAGGCCGTAGAACATGCCGGTGTCGTTGATGTTGCCGTAGGGGAAGAAGGGCTTGTACTGGAAGCTGAAGACCTCGCTTACGTTGTTGAGGTTGGAGTGCTGGGCGACAAGCGTCCACTGCGTGTAGTTCATGCGGTAGTTGAAGTTGGTGACGGCGATCTCGGCGCGCCAGTAGTCCTTGTAGTTGAGCTTGACGTGCCAGTGCACGCGGATGGGGCACATGTGGTTGGTGCACTGCAGCAGCTGCGCGCCGTCCTTCTTGGGGTCGCCGGCGATGCACCCGTCGCCGTGGCTCTTGCCGCCGCGGCTGCCCGTGCTCTTGTGAGGGCCGCACCCGCACGGCACGATGGTGCTGTTGTAGGAGGAGAAGGAGACGCAGCACGTCGGGTACCTGGACGCCAGCTGCCGCGAGTAGGTGCACATCACCGTCCACGTCATCAGCGCCTGAGTCTTGCGCCGGTGGTCGGCGGTCGAGCACACAGTGGAGGGGCGATGGTGGCAGGGCCACAGGTGTAGCCGAGCCCGGGGCCCATGAGCGTGAAGTTCTTGGGCAGCTTCCCCGTCTTCTTGGGCAAGCCCCAGGGAGACCTGGAACGCGGAGAACCAGCCACGGGCATCGAGTTGCGGAGCTCCATCCATCGTTGCACTCCCCTGCTAATGAAACCGTAGAAATCATAAATAATAAAAAATATAAAGAAGAAAACAAGAAAAACCTGATACAACCGGTGAAACAAAAATCAAAGTGTAGCGAGAAAAAGAAAAATGAAAGAGAATAGCTGAAGAAAAATAAAAAACCATAAGTAAAAAAAACCCCAAGAAAATACAGAAAAAAAATCCGGCCCAATTGAAAAAACCAAACCAAAAAACACAGAGAGAAAAAAATGAACGCACTACTAAAGAGATGGGCCAGCCCGGTCGCGCCGTGCTTCAGCTGAGGGGAGCTACCATATCGCTATAAGCGAGATATATGTGTCGCACGAAATCTATGCCAATGTTATACATCACCTACGAGAGCCGAAATTACTAGTTAAGAGTTACCCTTTCCTTCTCGGGCACTGCCAACTAGCACACTACATATGTGATAATTGTCGCAACCTGAGAGTTTCTTTTTTTTTCCATAAATTCGTTTATTTGAAAGCTTTATCTATTGTACCGTGCTACCAAATCTTGAACAGTTTCATCATTGGATTTCTTGCATCGAAATATTCAAAACTAAATCACATGTTAATACGTTTCGGTGAACATTTTTTTAATAAAAAACTGAAATAAAAAAAGCGTACAAAAACCATGTGACGAAATAAAAGAGAAGAAAAAATCCGGAGCGGAAAGCACGGGTTTCTTCTTCACTTTTCCCTTTCCAAGAAGGTTCGAGAGGCACATATGTGTTTAAATCTATGCCTCCATGAGAAGCAAACATGTGCTTCTCGTGAAAGCACAAATCTTTTTTGCTTTCGGAGAAGCACATTTTCTTTTTCTGAGAAGTACTTGCGGAAACAAATATGTGCCTTGACGAGAAGCATATATATATATATATATATGTGTGTGTGTGTGTGTGTGTGTGTGTGTGTGTTTGTTTGTTTGTGTGTGTGTGTGTGTGTGTGGCATAGGAATTCCTTTTTTCTTTTCGAGAAGCACAACTATGCTTCTCGTGAAAGAAAATTTGTGCATGCACGAGAAGCAAACTAATGCTTCTCGTGGAATCACATTTTCTTCTTCCGCGCAAAAAAATATCATGGTTTCCCCCCTTCCAAAAATCTAGGGATAACTGGACAAAAACCAAACAGCCCAAAATACCCGCTGGCACGCTGCTGCCCGCGACCTGGACGCCATAGAGCTTCCGGCGCCGTTCTCATGGCAGATGTGCCTTCTCCTAGGGACCTGATTGCTTTTTCGAAAAAAACTTATAGGGATCCAACTGCTTTTAAAAAGAACTTACATGGACCTAATTGCTTTTTAAGTTTTTTTGCACGGACCTGATTGCTTTTTTTAAACTTACCGTAGTTATTCTGTAAAAAAATGTGGCCATATATTTTGGGATTTTTATTAGAGTGTAAGAGACATTGACATGTGGCCCCCACATGTTAGTTAACGGTCAAACATACAATTTGTTTAGGAGCGGGCCCGACCTGTCAAAATCACGATCAATTGTGAAGCACTCGATGATTTGGATTTTGGAAACAACCGATGCCGATTCTGGTAATTATCAGTGACAAACAAATTTTTGGTAGTTTTTTTTTGAACCCTAACACGAATTGTGGTAGTTTTATGCTATTCACTCGATGTTCCTATATATCCAAGAAAGCTAAAGAGGCTTGGAGGTTGTTGGGGTTGAATGAAATTATTACTAGGGCTTGTGAATTTGATCCGGATGGTGAGGTTCTACTTGAGTATTTACTCATGTGTTATCTATTTTGGGTATTCAGAATGTGCTTGAGATGACTACCATTACCACTTGGTACTTATGATGGGAAAGGCGCAAGTTGGCCCATGAGGAGAAGACTTAAAATGTCAATCAGATTAATATGGGGATTCGGAAAAATCGGGGGGATAGTTTAGTTAGTGGGGCGGATAGTTTAGTTAGGATGAAAATGACTAGAGTGCCATCTTTACGAAGGCAGGGTTTGGTGACTTCAAAATTGTCAAGAAGCTTGGAGCTCGAGGTGTCATCAAGGTCTATCTATAAGTTCGTGTTGCAAATGGTGTGATGGTGACCATCTGGTATAAATTGGCGTGGTATAGTAAATAAATAAATAAATAAGTGAGGCGTGTGGTGCATTACTATCTAATGGAAGACATAATGTAATAAAAGTTGGTAACTGAAACTTTAAGGGCTACCACATGGCACATGTGGTAAGCAATTCAAACTCGATGAACCGTTTGGGGTGTGGTCACGACGAAACTAGCATGTAATTCTTTTTTGAGGAAGTATGTGCATAAAAGTTGGTATCAAGAAGTGTTCAGGCGCGAATCAACCTGTGGTTGAGATGGTTAGGTGGACAGTGGTATCCCCAACCCACCAGGGTTCAAATCCTGGTGCTCGCATTATTTCTGGATTTATTTCAGAATTTCAGGCGATGCGCTTTCAGTGGGAGGAGACGTTCCCGTCGAAGACGAGGCGCCTGCGGTGACTTCGTAAATCTCAAGATGATATGCCGGCTCAGTCTTTCGGAGGTGCTCATAGGGGTAGGGTGTGCGTGTGTGCGTTCATAGGGATGAGTGTATGCGCGTGTATATGAGCGCTTGTGTCTGTACCGATGCTAAAAAAAAGAAGTGTTCAGGCATTCGGTGTGTATCTATGTACGTGCCACGTTTGTATACTCCAACATGAGGAGATATTATGCTTACCATGTCTATCTATTTGCCGATCGGTAAATCCACAAACGTGAAAAATTAAGCCCTCGGCCAGTTAGAACACGCGATCCTAACACATAGGACGGGTGCAGAGGACATTCCACTGCGTTGGTAGCAGTTTTCTAAGCGCCACTAGTTAAACACATATGTATATCAAGGTAGAAAAATGAATTTAAAATTCGATTATAAATTTCATCGTTTGATATTTCATGGTTACCCCCCCCCCCCCCCCCCCGCGGGGGTGACACGCTCTGGGTGCATCCATACACCCTCCCCCACCCAAGAACCTTTGATGAACATATCAACAGAAAAACACGGTGCCAGTGATCCCCGGCAGCAAGAGAAACAAGAACATGCGGTAGTCTAGCAAGAAATAGAAAAGGCATTGCCGCCGTCATCACCCCTCCCAAGCTAGAGTCGCAAAACGTTGTTGTAGACAATCGGAAAGTTATCATCTTAAGGCCCCGTAAGACTAGCGCATCAGAACAGCAACCGCAATCGATGAAGAGATACGCAGATCGGAAGGACCCAACTTGAAGACACACGCAAACACAAGCACCGACCGAATCATGAGAGTTTCATTGGAGCCACACCTCCACACGCCCTCCGACGGTACTAGACGAACCACCAGAATGGGGGCTAGGTGGAGAAAACCTTATTCCGTCTTGGCTTCAAGGAGTCGCCATCGTCTCGTCTTACTGAGCAGGATACAAACCCTAACAAAACCAAAAAATTGTCTAAAAATGAAGCCCTCTTACCGGCAAAGGCTAGGATCCACCGCGCCCCCATGGCCCTAGGGCTACCGGAGACGAGGTGGACCCACGGCGGCGCCGGTGGGAGACGAAGGAACCCAGCTTTTTTGGAGGAGGCGGCAGCGGCTGCATAAGCGACTACATATATATTCACATGTCTTCTAATTTTTACCAGCTCAACGTCTTAGCATGGCATCATAGGAAAAGTAAATCTATAGGTGAAGGTACAAACCAGTGAAGGATCCACCTCTCGTCCCATTGTGAAGATTGGTGCAGCCAATCCTGGTATAATGTTGTGAATGTTTGCTGAGATTGGAGTGGCACATGAAGCTGCAGTGGCGTAGTCCATGGATCACCCTGTAATTTGGCCCATTACTTCTCTATATAGTATATGCTAATTAACAAAAAAAATTATCTTTGCTTGCATCGGCCAGGGCCCAAGCCCAAAATACAAGGACTGCAGCTGATCCGATCGCTAGGCTTTGTCGTTGAAACCTCCTATATGCCGCTCGTTGCGGCAAAAGGTCGGGGTTTCGCACAGGGGCGGCTAACCTGGGCCGGCTCCTTTACAGTGGCACGCGACGGCATCATGTTCGCGAGATGGAAAAAACAAAAAACAAAAGTGAGTGCTCTATGATTCGATCCCACGACCTCCTTGCAAATCGTGACCTGCACTAGCCGCTGCGACAGAGAAACGTTTGCGAAAATTTTGCAGCACCACACTTGAAAAAGCAAACGACAGCGGCAAAAAACAACGGTTCCTTCAAATTCCAAGCATGTAAAGTTCGTGACAGGACTCAAACCGACGACCTACTACAAGTGATCAACGTCACTAACCACCGTAATCCCTAAAGATTAGTGTCCAAAATGGCAACCCAGTTTATATGAACTTTTTTTTTTGCAATTTCAAACGTGATTTTCTTCTTTGATATTTCTCAACAAATTTTAAAACTCTACCAATTTGTGAAAACACAGCAATTCTTGGGAATCTCCAAGCACATTTTCAAAAAAAGGAACAAATTTGGAAACACGAACATTTTTCAAAATTATGAACAAATTTTCGAAAAAGAGGAACAAATAATGGTAACACCATTTTTTTTGAATTTACAAACAATATTTGCAAAACCCGAACATAATTTTAATTGGCGAACAAATTTTTTAAATAAGAACCTTTATTGAATTTGTGAACAAATTCAGAAAGCAGGAACATTTTTGAAATTCACGAACATTTTTTGAATTTGTGAACCAAAAATTACAAAATGCAAACATTTTTCGAAATTCACTAAACAAATTCTAAAATTTGAAAACTTGAACATTTTCCAAATTAGTCAATAAATTTTGAAATTGGGAACATTTTTCGAAATTCCCGAACATTTTTGAAATTTCTCAACAAATTTAATAAATATCAATATCTTTCGAATTTGTGAACTTTTTTAAAGTGAGAACATTTTTGAAATAACCAAACATTTTTGGAACTTTATAACAAATTATGAATACATGAACAGTTTTTGAATTTGTGAACCAATTTTCAAAGTGGGAAGTTTTTTGAAATTTATGAATATTGCATGAATTCGTAAAAGAAAACTGCAAACATTTTAAAAATTTAAATCCCACCCTATTTCGAACATTTTTTGAATAAAAGGGAACAAAATTTGTAATTCTTGAACATTTTTTTAATATAATGGTACAAAATTTGGAAACTTGAGCAAATTTTGGAGAGTTGAACATTTTTGAATAAATATTTACAAAGAGTTTTTAAAACCAGTAAAACATAAAACATAAAGAAAATAATGAAACACTGAAGAAAAGGGCAAAAAGAAACAACTAACAAAAAACGAGTAAAAGAAAAGGAAAAACGAAAAATAAAACATAAAGAAAATAATGAAACACTGACGAAAACCATAAAAGAAACAACAGGAAAAAAAGAAAAAAGAGAAAACTAGATCTGGACCAGTTGGGAACCTTCTAGAAGGTTCCCAAAACCAGGATCAGTGTAACGCGCAACGGGCCAGCCCATTTAATCGCTCGCTTCACGCTGCTGTGTGTTTGCACGACAACTTGACGCAGCGAGCGTCCAATAGGGTTTTCCTTTCTCGTTTGCTTCGTATTCTTTATGCCCCCAGCCTCCCAGAAAAACTCTCCTCGTTTCCTTCGTATCCTATATGATTACTCGAACCGACGCATGGCCGGCAAACCCTAGCGAGGGACGGAGGCAGCACAAGCCGGTGATTAACGGCCGGCGGTGGGCAGGTAGAGGCAGATTGGAGGAGTGCGCTAGGGGCCGCGGCGCCCTGGCGGCTGGCAACACGCGCACTGTAGACCACATAGGAGCTCACTCTCATCTTCTCCGATTAAAGTATAATCTCTATCTTTTTTTAATTCAAAGTATAGTTTGCCTTTAAGATTTAAACAAGTTTACTCGTGATTGCAAATTAGAAATCGGAACTGATTTATTGAAATGATTGATTAACGATTATTATGTATTGAATCAGACATACAATTAACGGATCGAACTTCTTTTTATTGCAGAATTGTTGCAAAACGAAAAAGGCACGGATACATTGTATCTCTTTTTATGCAATACGCAACAAAGAAGAGGGTTGATCCTCCGTTTTCATAACCTTCTCCGACACCGGTCGCAGCCATGGCAGAAGAGCCAAGATGATACAATAGATACTTTCATGGCATTGAAAAGGCGTGATTCCGGCAAATAAGGTGTGTTATTTTCTTATGCAAATTCAGAAATTAAACTGTGAATTTTCATATTCTTTGTAAGACCTCATTGATGTAAGTTTTGATAAATTCCGTATGATATGTTGGTATGCTTTGTTTGTGGTGTATTTTTTCTATCAGTTTGACCACAATGGCATAAAATCCTAGCTACGCCACTATGAAGCTATGATCCTTGCTGAGAAGATGGAGATTATTTGATCATGTTATTATGTAAAGACCTGAACGATGATGCTGAGTAATGAATTATTAATTACATCCATTTTTGGGGAAAAAGAGAGAGGGCACTTAGGCTAGTCGTAGTGGGGATTATCATATACTAGTATCATGCATACAATACTATTATATGATACTACATCCGTAGTGCATAGTATTATTATAGATTATTATCATATCTAGTCTCATTTATTGACATGCATGACACATAGTAGCATGAAATTTATTATGATACAGTATCATAATATGATACTCAACCTTTTTCTTTTTCATTTAATTCTACGTGACCTCATTAGGCTGGTCGTCGTGGGAGCATCATAGCTAGCATCATGCATACTAACTAGGCAATTTAGATGAGGTGGCATAGAATTAGATGAAGAAAGAGAGGGTTCAGTATCATATCATGATACCGTATCATAATAAATGCTATACCATTATGTATCATGCAAGGCAAATAATAAAGTCATACATGATAGTATTATATGATACTATGCATTAGGGGATAGTATCATACACTAGTATCAAGCATGATACTAACTTATAATACTACCTGAGGGAGTCCTGGACTAGGGGGTGTTCGGATGGCCGAACTATCATCATCGGCCGGACTCCAAGACTATGAAGATACAAGATTGAAGACTTCGTTCCGTGTCCGGATAGGACTTTCCTTGGCGTGAAAGGCAAGCTTGGCAATACGGATATGTAGATCTCCTACCATTGTAACCGACTCTGTGTAACCCTAGCCCTCTCCGGTGTCTATATAAACCGGAGGGTTTTAGTCCGTAGGACAATAATCATAACAACAATCATACCATAGGCTAGCTTCTAGGGTTTAGCCTCCTTGATCTCGTGGTAGATCCACTCTTGTACTACCCATATCATCAATATCAATCAAGCAGGAGTAGGTTTTACCTCCATCGAGAGGGCCCGAACCTGGGTAAAAACATCGTGTCCCTTGTCTCCTGTTACCATCCGCCTAGACGCACAGTTCGGGACCCCCTACCCGAGATCCACCGGTTTTGACACCGACATTGGTGCTTTCATTGAGAGTTCCTCTGTGCCGTCACGATCAGGGAGGATGCCTCTTCCTGTCTTTAAAGACGGTACCATTGCCAAAGGAGCTTTGGCCGCCGGCCAAACTATCCGGCTAGGTGGTTTTCTTATGACCGCCTGTTCGGCCGCTGCTCCGACGATGACCTCTCGGGTCATCAAAAGCGATCTTCATGTCAACTTGAAATTCACCGAGCAGCTAGATCCGATGGAGCTCTCTTCCGTAAACGAGCTCTTGGATCACTTCGCCGCCCTAGGAGTCGCTACAGACTACAATCAGATTGGGCTTAAAACCGATCTGAGAGAGATTGACTCTCCCCAGGTTACCCATCACGTTGCTGTGGTAGAAGAACAACGCGGCGATTCTTCCTCTGTATTAAAAACCATTTATGTCTGGACTCCTGACCCCTCCATGCCGGATTCCCGCGGAGGGACGGACGTCAATCAAGTACTGAACCTAAAGTCAGACAGCAGACCAGATTCGTTGGACGACATCCAGCAATCCAAGCTTCCAAATTCGGAAACTTTTCGGCCCTTGAGCCTCAAGTTGGGTAGGGTTCCGGACTTAATTCCACCCGCCCACCCAAACATAAGCGATCTATCTCAAATCCGGCAAGAGCCCGCTGAAACAGTACATCATTACTGGGCCAGATTCCTTCTAGTCATGGACAGGATAAAGGACTGCCGTGAGGAAAACGTAATTTCAATTTTCTGCAACAATTGCACGGACAAGGGAATCTTGAACGCCGTAAGTCATCGCGAAATTACATGCTTCGCCGACCTGGCGTCCATAGTACGAAAGTACTGTGCGATGGAGAGTGTCCGGAAAACCGAAACTAAGTATTGGGACAATCCAGCTCCGAACACAACCCCAGTCCGAAACAAAAGGGTTCATTATGCTCAGGCACACGGGACAAAAACCAAAAAGCAAAAACCCCATAAAGGGCACGGAACCGTATTGGAGGGATGGCTCAGCGGACCCTGTAAAATTCATAGTACAGAGGGCGCCACTCCAACTCATAGCCTTCGAGCATGTTGGATACTGCGGCAGGTGGCCAAAAGTGGCGAAGAGCTTCTAGCCCCGGAGAACCACCCCATTAGTACCAGTACGGTATTAACAGTCTTCGAGACTTTCACATCAAATAATATGCGGAAACGAACAATCCGCAGCCTCGCCGAAGTCTACCAAGTAGCAGCAACAAATCCATGGAGTGACACGGCTATCACCTTCAACGCCAGCGACGAACCTAAATTCCGAACAGCCCGAGCACCAGCCGCATTGGTCCTTAGTCCAATAGTGGACGGCTTTCGCCTTACCAAGGTACTCATGGATGGCGGCAGCGGATTAAACCTCATCTACGAGGAAACCCTTTGAAAAATGGAAATAGACTGGAGCCGCATTGAGCGAAGCAGCACAACCTCTAGAGGAATAATCCCTTGTCGTGAAGCGCGCTGCATAGGAAAAATTACACTTGATGTGGTGTTCGGCTCGCCGGACAATTACAGGTCCGAGGAGGTCACGTTCCAAGTGGCCCCGTTCAGCAGCGGATATCACGCTTTATTAGGACGAGAGGCATTCACAATTTTCCAAGCCATACCCCATTACGGGTACATGAAGCTTAAAATGCCCGGGCCCAATGGAACCATCACTCTTTTCAGTAATCCGGACATAGCACTCCGCGCCGAAAACAAGACAGCCGCACTAGCCCTAGAGGCACTATCCGAAGCCCTAGCGGCAGAGGAACTCACTGCGCTACGCTCTACGGTGAACAGGGACGATGTGATACTCGATAAGAGATCCAAGTCCACCTCTTTTAAACTAGCGGACGACATAGTCAAATTCCAGGTCCATCCAACGGACCCCACAAAGACGGCCTCCATTGGGGCACAGTTAAGCCCTGATGTAGACGCCGCACTACGAGAATTCCTTCGGAAGAATTGGGACATCTTTGCCTGGAACCCTTCAGATATGCCAGGAATCCCACGCAGATTGGCAGAACACAGCCTAAACATCCTAAAAGGATTCAAGCCAGTCAAATAGGCCCTTCGGCGATTTTCCGAACCCAAAAGACAGGCAATGGGAGAGGATCTAGCCAAACTATTGGAAGCCGGATTCATCAGAGACATCAAACATCCGGACTGGCTAGCGAACCTGGTAATGGTACCAAAAAAGGACAAATCCTGGCGCCTTTGTGTCGATTTTAAAGACCTTAACAAGGCCTGTCCAAAGGATCCTTTCCCCCTTCCCCGCATCGACCAAATCATCGATGCTACCGCAGGGCACGATTCATTGTGCTTCCTCGATGCATACTCCGGCTACCATCAAATCAAGATGGCGGAGGCAGACCAAGCCGCAACGGCATTCATTACTCCATACGGACCATTCTGCTTCAACACAATGCCCTTCGGACTCAAAAACGCCGGCGCAACATATCAGCGTATGATTCAAACATGTCTGGCTACCCAGATCGGCAAAACAGTGGAGGCATACGTAGATGACGTGGTCATCAAAACCAAACACGTCGAAACTCTAGTAGACGACTTGAGGCTCACATTCAACAACCTCCGAGCATATGACATTAAGCTCAACCCGGAAAAATGCGTTTTCGGCGTACCAGCCGGAAAGCTCTTGGGGTTCATTGTATCCGGTAGAGGAATTGAAGCAAACCCAGCCAAGATCCGAGCTCTGTCACAGCTGAATATCCCAAAAGACCTCAAACAAATACAAAAATTGACTGGATGCGTGGCGGCTCTAAGCCGCTTCATCTCCCGTTTGGGAGAAAAGGCATTGCCCCTCTATCGCCTCCTCAGGCGCACCGAACACTTTGAATGGACGGATGCTGCCACGGCCGGACTCGAAGAAATAAAGGCCATATTGGCAACTAATCCGGTCCTGGCCGCGCCCAATTTGGGCGAACCAATGTTGTTATATATCGCGGCAACACATCAAGTTGTAAGCGCGGTGCTCGTCGTCGAACGAGAAATAGAAGGGCATAAATTCCCTCTACAAAAACCAGTGTACTACGTATCCACTGTCTTAACTCCATGCAAGTCCCGGTACCCGCATTATCAAAAGATAGCATACGCGGTGTTCATGGCATCCCGGAAGCTGCGACACTACTTTCAAGAGTGTTCGATAACAATGGCCTCCGAAGTACCCCTCAACGACATCATAAACAACCGCGACGCGACGGGCAGGATTGCAAAATGGGCCATCGAGCTCTTACCATTCGACATAACCTACAAACCATGGTGAGCTACAAAGTCGCAAGTCTTGGCTGACTTCATCGCTGAATGGACCGGAGCCGAACTCCCTAAAGAGTACGGCGCATACTCCAATTGGATCATGCATTTCGACGGCTCTAAAATGTTGGCCGGCTTGGGGGCTGGCGTCGTTCTGACATCCCCAACCGGAGACACAGTCCAATACGTACTTCAAATAATGTACACGGACTCCAACAACGCAGCCGAATACGAGGCCCTTCCACATGGTCTCCGGATGGCAATCTCCATGGGCATTCAACGCCTTGAGGTCCGCGGGGATTCAAACCTCGCAATATCACAAGTAAATGGAGACTTTGATGCCAAAGATCCGAAAATGGCAGCCTACCGTAACGCCGTCTTAAAAATGTCAGCTCGGTTCGAAGGACTCGAATTCCACCACGTAGCTCGGGATAATAACCAGGCGGCCGACGTGTTGGCACGCATCGGTGCAAAGCGCGACGCCGTCCCTCCAAACATCTTCCTAGAGCGGTTCTTTAAGCCATCCGTAGTATGGGAAGAGGGGTCCAGAAACAACAATCCGGAACCAACCGCACCGCCCAACAACAAATATTCTGACACAACCGGTGGCTCAGCCAATGACATAACACCTTCAGCCCACGAAATAATGGCAGTCATTGCCCCGTGGACGGAACCATTCCTATCCTACTTAATTAGGCAGGAACTTCCCGAAGACCAAAATGAGGCCCGCTGCATAGTTCGGCGATCTAAAGCCTACAAGGTCCATGAGGGAGAACTTTATAAGAAAAGCACAACCGGAGTCCTTCAAAGGTGCATCTCCGAAGAGGAAGGGCGAAATCTTCTGGCTGAAATTCACACCGGACTAGGCGGACACCACGCTGCAGCCCGGGCCCTTGTAGGTAAGGCCTTCCGGTACAGGATTTTATTGGCCGACGGCCCGGGCAGATGCTCAGGACTTAGTCCAACGATGTGTCGGTTGTCAGCTCTTTGCTAATCAGAGCCACATGCCACCCACCACCCTCAAAACTATACCCATCACCTGGCCGTTTGCAGTCTGGGGGCTTGGCATGGTTGGACCCCTTAAAGGGGGAACCCACAAGCAAAAATACCTATTGGTCATGGTGGACAAATTCACCAAATGGATAGAGGCCAAGCCAGTTAAAATGGCCGAATCCGGACCTGTGATAGACTTCATATCCAGGGTAGTACACCGTTACGGTATCCCCCACAGCATCATCACCGATAACGGTATGAACTTCACAGCCGACGAGGTTAAACTCTAGTGCAAAAATATGGGCATTAAGCTCGACTACGCTTCAGTCTATCACCCTCAAACCAATGGTCAAGTTGAACGAGCAAATGGTCTAATCATGAGCGGCATCAAACCCAGATTAGTGTGGTCCCTTACGGAATCTAACACGCACTGGGTAGAGGAGCTCGACTTCGTACTCTGGGGGCTGCGGACCACGCCAAACCATACTACCGGATTCACACCATTCTTTATGGTATACGGCGCAGAGGCAGTTTTGCCCTGCGATATAATTCATGACTCACCTCGAGTGCGCATGTACGAAGAAAGAGAAGCCGAGTTGGATCGGCAGGACAGCTTAGACGCATTGGAGGAGGATCGCGACATGGCAAAGGCTCGTTCCGCATTCTATCAGCAGCAGGCTCGAAGATATCAAAGCAGAGAAGTACAGGCTAAAACTTACAATGTTGGCGAACTAGTTCTACGCTTGCCGGACAAGAAAAAGGACAAACTCAAGCCCAAATGGGAAGGTCCCTTTATCATCGACCAAGTCCTGACCGGCGGAGCATACCGTCTGCGAAACACATCGGACAACCGACTCGAGCTGAACCCATGGAACGCAGCCCGCCTCTGAAGATTCTACGCCTAGCGCCGGACTCAGAGTTCGTCTCCTTCCTCCGTCCACATTTTATACTTCAGTTGTCTTTTGTTTCTCTCTTTTCTCCCCACCTTTTCGTAAAGCCTTTGAGGGCTGATCTGCGAATTGTTCGCACACACTTGACGTGCCACTCGCACTCATTATACCTGGGGGCTTCTTTAACAGAAGCTTATTTATACGGGCTTTATGCCCAACACATGTGTCAAACTTCCGCATGTACCTTTTATTCACCATTATATGCATCGATATGACTTAAGTTTTGGCCAAGCTAGGTTGCCTGGCTCCTGTGCTTACCCCTACGTTCCCTATTGTTCGGCTAGGAGGTAAAGGGAGCACCTCTGCGATTGTTACTGCCGGGTCAGCCGGATGTGTACATCAGACTGGGTGAAGCCGAAAGCTAGCATTCTTAAGGGAATATTCGGTCGGTGACTTGAAATATGATTTCTTATTCATTCATTTATCTGCCCCCAGATGCTTTTCTGCTCTTTTCGCAGTCCGGACATGCACTTTAGGGCATGCCTCCTAGGGAAAGGAACCCCTAACGGAACTATTCTCCCTGGAAGATGTTTCTTACTAACCATGTAATATAACATAACTAGTTGGGCACTTGTCTGATAAAGCACTAATGACCCCTACGCCTGGTCTCCATGCATGCCCCGGTTTTTTGCATAATCGCGAGGGTATTCGGACACACTCCGGACCGTTGGGTCCCGAGGTTGAAGCGAAAAGGTCCGCAAAGACAAACGATCTACAATCCGGCTAGAAGGCATTATACATGTCATTTTAAAAATACATCGTCACATTGACTGATGGTACTCCTCTTCAATCCCATCTAACAGGCTGTCTAATTTACATTCCCGTTGGGAATACTTAGCGGCCACCTCTACTTGGCCGTACACTAAGCTCACAGGTATCTCCTTCCCATCGGGCCCCACAGGTCCGACCTCGGCCATGTGGTTCGGATCCGCCTTCTTGTACCGCGTCTTCACCATGGCCCAGGCCTCCCTGGCGCCTTGACGACAAGCCGATATCTTCCATAAATGGAAGCGCTGCCGTGCTCCCTGAAGCTTCTCCGCAAGCCCTCCAAGACCCTCGGGTAGGGAGACGGACGGCCATAAGGCCTGGGCGAGGCTACTCATCGCCTGCCGAACACGTTCGAGCAGTTGCAGCAGCTCGGGAAGTTGATCACCCATTGAACCAGGCATTTCCTCCGCAGGGCGACCTGTGAGCACACCTACAGACACATTTCTGTCAATCGACTTCCTCGCCGAAGTCTTCTTTTCAAAAGAGTTTGCTCAAGCACTTACTGTAGATGCCGTGACGAAGCCGCTGATTCTCCTTCACGGAGCCAGACAGCTGGGCCCGAACACCTTTCAGCTCTTCTCCAAGCTAGGTGTGGGCATCTTGGAGTTTGTTCCTCTCCTGCTGCACCTTCATAAGCACCCTCTCACCGGCCTTCAGCTGGCGCAGTAGCTGTTGCTTGTCCGGATAAAGTCTGGCAACATCTGCAATATTATTGTCAGACTTATACGCACGCCGCACACCACTTATCTTTTTGAAATATGTGTTACCGGAGGGGGGGTCTCTGTGTCTCCTCCTGCAGCGGCTAGTGCGGCCTCAAGTTGAGCCTTGCACTCTTGTAGCTCCTGGGACAATTGGGTATTCTTCTTCGTAAGATCCTGCATATCAAATGATCCTTAAATCAGTTATTTTAACTACTTTAAGTCTCGGGGGCTACTGGCATATACAACTATTAAAATCCCTTACCCGTATGTCTTTCACATACTGCTCTGTGGCTCTGGTTAAACCATCTTGAGTGGCACGGAGGTGCGTGTCTCCCGCGTTAAAGGCATTCAACGCCTTCGGGGAGAAACACGCGTCACGAAGAACTGTCCGGCGGCGCCTGTGATTCATGGCGCTCTCCACCTCAGACCTGGTGGCGGACAGCCTGTCGGCATCCTCCGTTGGAGGAGCATCCGGCTCGCGCCTTGCGCTCGCCTCCCCCTCTGGACCAGGTGTTGGAGCCTGGCTGGCGGAGGCTTGGTTGGCAACCTCTCCGGACACAGTCCGGCGAGCGCTCTTTCTCCTGGAAAAGTCGTTAGCATCAATATACTTCACAGGGGTCTTTTTCCTTAAAAACGGTGGCGTGTCATACCGTTGCGGTGACGTTTCAATTCGCACTGCACCCCTCTTCCGCCTGCTGGGCCAAACTGACCCTGGTTGGTCAGCTGCTGCGGGATCTGCTTCCCGCCTTGAAGGCACCTCCTGCGAGACATCGTTGGTATGCGGTGGTCAGAAATAAGCACGGATGAAGTAATGGTGTCGGGGATCCGGTCATAGTTACCTGGGAAGCCGGAGATAAACCGGGGTAGTCAGCCGTAATGGCGACTAGAGCATTGTCCATGCTAAGTTGATGGAACACCCCGTCAATCAGCTCCACCTTTATGTTCGGATCTTCTTCGGAGGCCGGATCAAGGGATCTTCCTGGATTCTCGGGTTGTGGAGCCGGACTGTGTATGCCCTCCACATCCCGACGCAGATCCTGCGTCGAAATCATAAAGTAAGACATTTAACTTTGAAAGCACGGATCGGATAGATAAGCGTTCACTTACCCAGCTCCGAGGGTTATTCATGGAGAATCCGTTCAATGGACTCGTTTGGAGGAAGTCCTCCTTCTCCCCCTTGTACAAGCCGGACATGATCTTCACCAGATCTGCGGCCGATCCCGGCCCCTTGCGGCCATGACGGGTGGCATCATTCTCTCCGTTGAAATCCCACATGGGGTGGCCCCTATATTGGAGCGGCTGCACCCCTCGCATAATGCACATGGCCATGACTCCGATCATGGTCAGTCCGGAATGAGCTAGCAGCCTTATCCGGCCCATCAAATAATGGACGCTCCTGTCATCCTCTAGTTGAGGGCTCCGCGGGCGCCAACTCAGGCGTTTCTTCAGAGGAGCGTTGCTGAACTCCAGGAGGCCGATCCGAACTGGGTCCGGCAGTGGAGCATCTTCCACATAAAACCATTCCGAAGGCCAGTCTTCGGACGCCTTCTTTGGGGTTCCGGATAGATATCCGGTCCCGGCGATGCGCCATATTTCGGCTCCGCCCACTTGATATATCGACCCCTCGTGAGAACGGGGTACAAGGCAAAACAATCTCTTCCACAGCGCGAAATGGGGCTCGATGCCCAAGAACAGCTCACAAAGAGCTACGAAACCCGCAATGTGCAGAATGGAGGCGGGCGTGAGGTGATGAAGCTGGAGTCCGTAGAACTCCAGAAGCCCCCGGAGAAACGGATGTATGGGAAATCCGAGCCCCCTTATTAGATAAGGGACAAAGCACACCCGCTCTTCTTTGGAGGGACAGGGGGTGGTCTCCGCCTGCTTTCCACCTTTGTAGGTGGCCAGCCCGGCTCGAACCGGGACCATAAAGGCCGGAGGGAGGTATCCCTCCGCTTGGAGCGTCACCAGCTCGCTGTGCGGGACTGAACATCTCCCCCAATCTCCTGGCTGAGGGCTGGGAACGCGAGAGGAGGAGCCGCGTCGATGGTCCATGATGGAGTGGATTTTTATCAGAAGCGCTCCGATGAGTACTCGCGGGAGGAGGATGGTGTGATTTGGATCTGGATTCTTGCCTCTCTTATAGGCAGCTTATTCGTGCAGCTAGGGGGTAAAATGTAAAAATACCCTGGCCTTTCGCATTCGTACGACACGTGGAAGAAGGCCATTATTGGGCGTAGAAGCCAAGGAGCGCAACATTTATAAGGAAGCCGGACACTATTCGGCAAGCACATGCAATTTGGGGGAGAACCCGCCTTGCAACGCCGAAGACAATATACGCGCCGGACTCGTCGTCATTGAAGCCTGGTTCGGGGGCTACTGAGGGAGTCCTGGACTACGGGGTGTCCGGATGGCCGAACTATCATCATCGGCCAGACTCCAAGACTATGAAGATACAAGATTGAAGACTTCGTCCCGTGTCCGGATAGGACTTTCCTTGGCGTGGAAGGCAAGCTTGGCAATACGGATATGTAGATCTCCTACCATTGTAACCGACTCTTTGTAACCCTAGCCCTCTCCGGTGTCTATATAAACCGGAGGGTTTTAGTCCGTAGGACAACAATCATAACAACAATCATACCATAGGCTAGCTTCTAGGGTTTAGCCTCCTTGATCTCGTGGTAGATCCACTCTTGTACTATCCATATCATCAATATCAATTAAGCAGGAGTAGGGTTTTACCTTCATCGAGAGGGCCCGAACCTGGGTAAAAACATCGTGTCCCTTGTCTCCTGTTACCATCCGCCTAGACGCACAGTCCGGGACCCCCTACCCGAGATCCGCCGGTTTTGACACCGACACTACCCATAACCCATTACAAGCAGCCTTAAAATTGTCTAGTTAGCATGCATGATACAAGGCAGATTTGACCGACTGTAAAACTTTGATCCGTAGCAGCGAATGGAACTCTCTTTGCACACGTCATATAAAAGGGCGCGTGCATCACGTGGCAACTAGCTCATCCTTGTTTACGACGCGCGGTGTGTGATGTCTCTTTGTCGTGCCCAACTTGCTAGCTATCTACTCCTACATCGATTGGCCTCCACTTAGCAGACGGAAGTGCAGTGCTGCTTGGATTCATAACAAATGTTAGAGTTGTGTCGAATATAGTGTACAAGATAGGTTACAGTTGGACTCTGGGTAGTATTGTGTTTACATAGGATATGGAGTCGTGTCCTAGTAGGACACATGTATCCTAGGCCTCTCATATATAGCGGGGGTAGACACACGATGTAACCTATGCCAACATAATAATACAGGCGCGCAAGGGGGAGCCGGCGGCATGTGCCGGCGCCCGGGTGGCCGGTGTGCGGTATTGCGACGGTGTCACGAGGAGGAGCGCCCGTAGTCAGGCCCCGGGGATGTAGCCATATCGGTGGTCCTCGGTAGATCGATGATGGCCTCGGATTAATTCTAACAAGTGGTATCATGAGCTAGGGTTGCGAAGATCGGAGGTTGTGTAGTCGTTGGTCCGTGAGGAAGAAAATATCGACAGAGATCTGCAGGATGTAATACGGGCGATATCGTCGGCGAGTTACGATTCCAAGGCGAATATTGGTCGTAATTTTCACGGAAAGCGATCTCGGCGAGACAGCAGCAGGGGACGCGAGATCCCGCGTGCAGAGGCCCAGGCAGGAGCCCTATCTGCGATGAGAGGTCCAGGTGCGGGCCCAGGGGCTCTCGGTTGGCGAGGCCCATGTGGGGCACTTGCGGCTAGTGTGTTTTGACCCTGTGGGCAAGACGCTGGGAATTGCTGGAGACCGCGAGACACGTCTGCGGAGCTGTTGGAGATCTACGGATAGCCACATCGTGAGGATTTGTTTGAGCAAAAAAGGCTACAGGACCACGTGTGTGTGCATGAGAGCAGTTTGGTTGGATCAAGTTCGGTCCGTTGTTCTGTCTGCTATATGGTACACGGAGAAGCAACAACAAACAATGACAGGAAAGAAGAAGAATTGTGCAGTTCCCATAGATGTTTTTTTTTCTGGGTCGGTTTGCTGTGCTGGCTTGGAACACGTGGGCAGGTGGCGGAGGCGCGCGGGCAAGCATGTCATATGGATGTGCATACAAGGCTTGTGGAGTTTGGTGCATGTCGTGCAGCCGGACATGTTCTGCTGGGTCGGACTAGATAGTCTGACGGGATCGATGCAAGTCGGTTGGTACAGAAGACGGTGGTGGAATCGGCGACGACGACATAGGAGCGTGATGCCGATGGTGACCGACTTCTGGGCGTGGAAACACGTGGCGCAGGCCCCGAGGGCTTGTGTGGCTTCGACAAGACTATGGCGTGGGGTTGATTCAAGATGGGGTACGCATGTGAGCTTGAAGTCGACGGGACGCGGGGTGGACTGATCATCTACCATGGAGTCATGTTGAAGGTGGAGCTTGATTGAGGGGCTACGGTGTAAGGATCCAGAGAGTCGAAGCCTATTCAGCTGGGAAAAAGCGAGTGACATGCAGTTTGGACTGGAGCCTAGTGGTTTGATGGAAGCGTGAAACTCGTCATCGGTCGGTGATGATCGGTGGTACTCTGCAGTGGGGGTTGAGTGGTGTGGTTTAGCGACCCTTGAGACTCGACCGGGACAGCGGAGGCTCGACGCGATAATAGCGGTGAGGCATGCGGTAGCACGGGGCATGGAGACGGGCCAGGGCTCTGGTGGTCATACATGTGGTGAGGCAACTGCGAATTTGACTCGGGGTGACTACAAGCAATGGTGAAATTCTTTCAGGTTTCAGACAGGCGGTCAAGAAATGAGCGGTGATATTGAGTTCAGCTAACTCTTATATGTGACACCCAATATGTGAGTTGTTCACTTTCACGCAGGTCAGTGATCGGTGTGTGATGGTGTTGGACTGATACTCTGAAAGTTGGGAGCGCAAACTAGAGTAATGTGAAACTTAATTTCGCTCGAGTGTTGACTGTGGTCAAGAAAAGAAGGGACTACAAGTTGCAGGTGGAGTCACATGGAGTCTTTGGAGTAACAGCGGCGCTCACGGGATAAACTCAAGTCCAATGTACATGAAAGTTTGACGCATGGACGAACTCAAGGTGGTGGAGAATATTCGCCAAGGTGGAGTTTGTTAGAGTTGTGTCGAATATAGTGTACAAGATAGCTTACAGTTGGACTCTGGATAGTATTGTGTTTACATAGGATATGGAGTCGTGTCCTAGTAGAACACATGTATCCTAGGCCTCTCATATATAGCGGGGATAGACACACGATATAACCTATGCCAACATAATAATACAGGTGCGCAAGGGGGAGCCGACGGCGTGTGCCGGCGCCCGGGTGGCCGGTGTGCGGTATTGTGACGGTGTCACGGGGAGGAGCGCCCGTAATCAGGCCCCGAGGATGTAGCCATATCGGTGAACCACGTTATCAAATCTCGGTGTCCTTCCTCATGTGATTGCTTGGTCCTCGGTAGATCGACGATGGCCTCGGATTAATTCTAACAACAAAAATTCTAAGATGTGTTGCAACTAGCTAGCTCGTGACGGCGGCAACAGCAGCTGCTAGCTAGCTAGCTAGCCCGCGTAGCTCACAGCAGCAGCTCGCGGCTCGAGCAATGGCGGCAGCTCACGGGTCGGCAGTAAGGGTCCGGTGGTCATCGGCGTTGAGGCGTTTCGGCGAGGTCACGTTCGGGAAGAACATGGCGGGAGCTGAAAGTTCTCTCCCGCCAACTGTTTCTTTATTTTCAGGTCCATGTAAAAATTGCTCCCAATCTCGTAGATATAGAGGAAACTGCACGGAATATGCAGGTTCCGCAAAAAAAAGAGGACGGATGATTTTGTGTGATCTATTCTGGGCGAAAAAACATCCTCATCCCATGGCGGTTATTTTATCGGATGGTCTTTTTACGGGATCTGCTAGTTTATTTATCCATTTTCACAGTGGCGGAGCCGGGGGGGGGGGGGGGGGGGGGGGTGCCTACGGAACACTTGGCCCCCCTATACGATGCGCTCCAGGCTTGAAGCCCACACGCCCAACTACAGATTAATTTGGTCAAAAGTTGTACGCACTGCAGCCCATTACTAGTTGGTCAAAACGGCCTGTTTAGTCTAGCGAATCCCCATCGTCTACCCATTGTATCGGCGCCGACGCGACGCACGACCCTCGCTGCGTGCCTGCCTCATTCTCACGCTAGTTATAGGAGAAGGGCTGGGCGCATACGGCACTGCATAACCGGTCCTGATCGACGGCGACGGCCGAAGCAGGCAGGTTCCGTCCGCCTCCGGTGACCTTGGTGATGCTCAAGAAAATCCTACGGTCAGTCTCTCCTTTGTTGATTTATATCATACGCGTTACTGGTCTATGTCAGGCAGCACCGATTTCATGACTTAGATTAAATTAGTTAGGTCAGTGATTTCTTCTTCTATCCTGGCATACCGGTATTGCAAATCAGCCATGATGCATTGGTTATATAATTTAGATTTAATCTTTCCTAAATTGTTTTTGTATTTGTGTAGTCATGAAGACGAAAACAGTATATTATTTGTCTGTAAATAACACATTTGATTTTCTGGGTAGTCAAGAACCCGATTTAAAAAAAAATGCAAATGTAACATATTTGCATTGCCCCGCTGAGTGTAAGATACTCCCTTCATTCCACAATGGAGTATATCAAAAGCATTTAATACATCTACGATGTTGACTATTTTTTCGGGTTATGGTCTCTTGGCCCCCTATGCACAAATCCTGGCTCCGCCTCTGCATTTTCATCACATGCAAACCCTCCACTTTATCAACCATATGCTTATATTTCACTTTCTACCACATGCAAACCTCCACATCAAAAACATGCAAGCCCTCCGCGCCATCTTTTTTTATTTTCACCAACAAATTGTTCCATCTCGATTTATACTCCATAAACAGAGTAGCCAGGTGTACCCAGGGAGCACATTGCATTAAAGCTAGTAACTAATGAGCTGTCCATGACACTAATTATCTATCCGGCAGTATTGTGGAAAGGAATCTCGGTACTATACTTTGCGTCCGTCACAAACAGACCCCGCTCTGCTCCTGGGCAGTGTGCGTAACAAGCCATGTGGACGTGCATAGCCCTGTTCTGCAACAAACAGCTCCTCGCTCAGCTTTTGAGCAGTGTGGGTAAGAAATGTCGAGGAGCACTGTCCACCTCGAGTTCCACGAGTGAATGATTGAATCAGTGTTAGTTGTTGTAGCAATAGCAAAAATGGATGCTATATAAACCCTCCTAGCTAGGGAAGTAATCAACACACAAACACAACACCAGCCTCATAGCAAGAGATAGAGAAAGCAATGGCTGCTAAGTCTTCACAGACGATGACAATCCCCACCGACGCCGAGCTAATCAAGGCGCAGTGTGACACCCGGATAATTAAGCTACAGTAATCCTCTGCTAATGACACAACGTCACCACAATTACTGTTGATAAATTCACGTTGATTCAAACTCCGTTCAAATTTAATTTTTAAAATCAGGTCAAACTTTAAAAGATTTCAAATGTCAAAACTAAAATGTTCGTCATGTGGCAAATAATTCCTAATTAATTATGGTCGAGAAACCAACATTTTATAAAGTGGCTAAGTGCCCCAAAATAATTAAATCAGTGGCTAAAACAATAATTTAGATGCTTTTTAAATTATAAAAATTCCAAATATTTTTATCTAAGTGCCAAACTTTTTGTGGCACTGCTATATAATGTAATGTTATTTATGGGACTAGTTACATATTTTCATAAAAGCCAACTAGTGGCTAAAGGAATTACAAAACAGAATTCATAGAGGAAAAAAAGATTAGTAATAAAAAGAAAGGTAGAAAAGTGAAACGGCCACATGGCACTTTGCACTTAGGCCTGCACAGTGCCAGTGCAGCCCAGCCGGCCCAGCCTGCCTCGCCCGCCCGTCGTCTTCCCCCCTTCTGTTCCTCGATGCGCTGGATGCCTGTGCGTCGTCCATGGAGTGGGATGCCGCACGCGTCAGCCATCCGCCGCTCCCCTGTCGCCTTCTAGGTCACCTCGACCTAACCCTAGCGCCCCTAGTTCCCCTCTTCCTTGCGCCGCTCCTCTCTTTCCCCTCTCCCTCGAGCGCAACCGTTGCCGCCGCCTGCTCGCCCGCGTTGCCACCGGCGTCCTCGACAACCGAAACCGCGCTCGGAAGAACCGCCGTCATCTCCTACATCACCTGAGGAAATCCGTTGGAGCTCAACGTCTCCGCATCGAGCTCCACGACGCCGTCTTCAACCTCTGCCCCGCCGGAACTCACCGTGCGATTTGTCAACTCCTGCGCTTCCCCGAGCCCACTGATCAGCGCTCCCTCTCCGTGGTGAGCTCCGCCCCGAAAACCCCATGTCTGCATCGTGAATCCGTGCCGTAGCTCGCCGTTGCCATTACCGTGCCCGTGTCGCTGCTGCTCGACTTGCCGACGTGGCCACGACCATCGTGGGCCTCGCCCAACCCCAGCACCGTGCTCCTGGTGCTCCTAGCAGCACGACGCACCCTCGCACGCCTCACCTCGTGCCCCGTAGCGCCGTCTCTGCCCCTCCTTCCCGAACGCCACTGCCGCTCTTCGTCGCCTTTCCGGCCAACTCCGACGACGCCACCAGTCCCAGTCGACGCGCGGTCGTCTGGCCGTTCGAACGCGCCCAGCCGCGCTTCGATCTGTGCCCTGTGTACGATTTCTGGCGAGACCCGTGCATCTCCGCCGCTGGTTTGGTCGCTGCCGACGCAACACCGGCGACGCTGACATGTCCGGCCGGGTTAGTTGCTAATGCCCCTAATTAGTTAACCCAATGTGACTGACCATCAGGCCCCACTGCCCTAATTAAAATTTGGTTTAACTAAATACTAATTAAACTACCAAATGTGCCACTCACATATGGGGCCCTCCCTTTAATTAACCCACAGTAAAATTTGCCTCTATTAATTAGTCTGTGTGAATGACAGGTGGGACCCAACTACTATTCTAGTGGATAAGGCCATCTCAGTCAGCTGCTGAGTCAGCAGCTGGGCCCACTAGTAAGCCTTTGCTGACTGGGTAGTTGACTCAGTCAACTGGCCCTACTGTCAGACACACGTGTATCCCCTGGGTACACTCTCTGTGTATCCATAGCAATTAAGTTTAATATATATTTTTGAATTAAAATAATTCCAGATAATTCAAAAATGATTTAAACTTCGAAAAATCATATAAAATAATCCGTAACTCAGATGAAAATACTTTGTACATGAAAGTTGCTCAGAACGACGAGACGACGTAGTCTGTTCATGCACCACACGTCCTTAGCATAGCGAACCTGCAACAATCCCCTCCGGTCCGTCTGTTCGAAAACGTGAAACAACGGGAATACTTTCCCGGATGATTCCCCACTTCACCGGTATCACCTGCTACTGTGTTATGTCACCACTAGCACCGCGTATTGCCATGTTATGCTTTGTGATGATTTGATTTCTTAGTTATTTATTGTGTTCCCTCTCCGTTACTTCTTTTCGGTAGACCCTGAGACTGCCGGTGACCTCCAGTTCGACTACGGTGTTGACGACCCCTCCTTTTTGCCAGAACAACCTGGCAAGCAACCCCCCCTTTGATCAACCAGATATCGCCCACTCTCTTCTCTCTTATTCTTGCATTAGGTTTTCTACTGTTGTTGATTCGCTAGCTCCTATTCTATTGCATAGCCTGTCATTGTTCCTACAATTGTTGATACCTTTACCTGCTATCCTAATGCTTAGTATAGGTTGCTAGTATTACATCAGTGGACCTACACTCTTGTTCGTCTGCCATGCTATACTACTGGGTCGTGATCACTTCGGGAGGTGATCACGAGTTTATACTATATACTATTACATAATGATGTTACTGTTCGGAGATGTGGGCTGAAGGGGAAGTTGGTTCCACCCAAGTAGTGGTGGGCTGGGGTTCCCGAAACCTCCTGATGGTTACTTTGTGGCGAAGCGACAAGGCAGGTTGCGACCACCTAGGAGATAGGTGGGCCAGGTCCATGGTCGGCGTCCGTGGATACGCACTAACCAACTACGCGGGAACAGTTATGGGCAGTCGACGGCGTGGTATCAGCTGAAACCTTCTTCACGTCAGCAACTGAGTGGCACACACCGAATTGGACTGGAACACCTACTCTTGTATTAGGAGGCTAGGTCTGCTTACCGGCCACGTACGCAACGTGCAGGTGTGCGACGGGCGATTGGCCCAGACCCCTGCGTGCATAGGATTTAGACCGGCGTACTGACCTCTCTCTGTTGTGCCTAGGTAGGGTTGCGATGTGTTCATCTTCCGAGGCCTGGCATGACCTAGGAAAGTGTGTCCGACCAGAGGGATCGAGCGTGTTGGGTTATGTGGTGCACCCCTGGAGGGAAGTTTATCTATTTGAATAGCCCTATCCCTCGGTAAAAGGACGACCCAGAGTTGTATTCTGACCTTATGACAACTAGAACTGGATACTTAATAAAACACACCTCTTACAAGTTCCAGAGATAACCCGTTGATCGCTTTCCCACAGGGCAACGAGGGGAGGATCGCCGGGTAGGATTATGCTACGCAATGTTACTTGGTGAACTTACCAGCTACTCTCTTCTACATGCTTCAAGATGGAGGCTGCCAGAACTGCAGTCTTTGATAGGACTAGCTATCCCCTTCTTATTCGGACATTCTACAATTCAGTCCATATATACTATCTATTTTATTGATACCGATGCATTTGTAGTGTAGATCCTTGCTTGCGAGTACTTTGGATGAGTACTCACGGTTGCTTTGCTCCCTCTTTTCCCCCTTTTCCATTCTTCTTGGATGTCGCAACCAGATGTTGGAGCCCAAGAGCCAGACGCCACGGACGACGACTCCTACTACATTGGAGGTGCCTACTACTACGTCCAGGCCGACGACGACCAGGAGTAGTTAGGAGAATCCCAAGCTAGCCATCTTATGCCACCTTGTTTAACTTATGTCTGTATTCAGATATTGTTGCTTCTGCTGACTCGTTTATGATCGAGCACTTGTATTCGAGCCCTCGAGGCCCCTGGCTTGTAATATGATGCTTGTAATACTTATTTGTTTTTAGAGTTGTGTTGTGATATCTTCCTATGAGCCCCTGATCTTGATCGTACATGTTTGTGTGCATGATTAGTGTACGGTCAAATCGGGGGCGCCACAAGATGGTATCAGAGCCGACTGCCTGTAGGAATCCCCCTTTCCAACTCCTTGGCCGAAGTTGAGTCTAGTCGTTGAAAAACTTTTAATAACATGGTTGTTCGGATTATGATCCCACGTCGATATTGGGTGGTAATAGGATCTTTTATTCCTCGTCTATACTCTGGGACTCTAATCTCTCTTCTATTCGGGTTAAATGATTTTACTAATTATAACTCTAGGCTCTCATACCCACTTCCTGCCGGAGAGCCCCTTCATTCCAGATGACTGGTTGCATCACCAGAAGATTCTGACGATACTCTCCGATGTTCTCCCCAGACTTGCCATCGCTTTTGCAATTCCCAACCATCGATAAATCCCTATGGATAGCTACATACACTTTGCCGTCCATACCTTCATTTCCAATTGCTCTTGTTGTTACAAGATACTCTGTAACACTTAATGATATTCTGAGAATCCATTGTGACCATTGCCTTGCAGCTCCCTTTTTTGCAAGAATACATGTACGGATAATTTCTCGCACTTACCGAGTATCCGCTCATCCCCAGTTTTTCATATGTTTCATATGATACTTTGAAATACTACCGGATCTATCGAGATTCCTCTGCAACATATTGCTCTGGAAAGTCTTGCCTGCCTGCATTATGGTTACTTTCATATGTCTAGCAATATTCACTAGCATCCCTTGTCATCATCATTTTGAGTCCGTTGATTCAATATGTTGCGAATGCTCGCAATCCTCAATCAGATCCTAGAATTCATCCTTCCGGCTCAGACATCATTTTAAACATGAGCTGGATCTTGACCAACCAAATTGCCATTGATTGCACCCCTAAGCCTACTCAACATATCCATCCCTAATCAACGCGTTTGCTTTTGATCCTTTGAATTGAAAATCATAATTCCTTTGCTTTTGAGCTTTGAATTAGTCATTTGCTTCTATAATCCAATGTATTTGCATTGTTTTCTTCCTCTGATTCTGTGCTGATGCTCACATCATCTCTGTTATGGACCGCCAGATCCTTTGTTGAATTACCATCCGACAATGTCGTTCATATACTAAACCTCGAGTAGTTCTTTCTTTGATATGTAATGCCATTGGTAGATCCTATTCTCTGATTAGCCAACCATGCTATGCTTTCGAGCTGGTGATATTTACTATTGAAGCTTGTGGTATATGTTTCCATGATGCCACGATGGGTAGAACCTATGCCTTCCTTAATATGTGTGAACTCAAAAGTTTTCACTAGTCATACTCTTCTGGTATTTTCCCAGGTAAAATTTCAACACTACAACTTCATCGAACGTGAGAAGTGAATGAAAGGTTATGCGTTGGAGAAGTGGGAGTCGACCTTGAACTTTGTGTTCATGCCCATGGACACGATGTAGATCTTCTCATCGAAGCTCCTTTTAAAATTAATTATTCCCTTGGTATAAGTTCATCTATATCTGGGATCTGGACTTTGATACGTCTCTAACGTATCTATAAATTTTGATTGTTCCATGCTATTATATTATCTGTTTTGGATGTTTAATAGGTATTTATATGCTATTTTATATTATTTTTGGGACTAACCTATTAACCGAGAGCCTAGTGCCAATTTCTGTTTTTTTGCCTATTTTAGAGTTTTGCAGAAAAGGTATATCAAACAGAGTCCAAACGGAATGAAACTTTCGTGATGATCTTTCTTGGACCAGAACAAACCAGAAGACTTGGAGATGAAATCGGAGAAGCAACAAGGCGGCCACGAGGGTGGAGGTTGTGCCCCCTACCTCGTGGGCCCCTTGTGGGTCTCATGGCCTAGTTTCTTCGCCTATATATACTCTTATACCCTGAAAACATCCAGAGAAGCCACCAAACCACTTTTCCACCGCCGCAACCTTCTGTACCCGTGAGATCCCATCTAGGGGCCTTTTTTGGTGTCCTGCCGGAGGGGGATTCGATCACGGAGGGCTTCTACATCAACACCGTTACCTCTCCGATGAAGCGTGAGTAGTTTACCACAGACCTACGGGTCCATAGCTAGTAGCTAGATGGCTTCTTCTCTCTCTTTGATTCTCAATACCATGTCCACCTCGATGTTCTTAGAGATCTATTTGATGTAATATTCTTTTGCGGTGTGTTTGCTGAGATCCAATGAATTGTGGATTTATGATCAGATTATCTATGAATATTATTTGGTTCTTCTCTGAATTCTTATATGCATGATTTGATATCTTTGCAAGTCTCTTCAAATTATCAGTTTAGTTTGGCCTACTAGATTGATCTTTCTTGCAATGGGAGAAGTGCTTAGCTTTGGGTTCAATCTTGCGATGTCCTTTCCCAGTGACAATAGGGGCAGCAAGGCACGTATTGTATTGTTGCCATCGAGGATAAAAAGATGGGGGTTTCATCATTATTTCTTGAGTTAATTCTTCTACATCATGTCATCTAACTTAATGTGTTACTCCGTTCTTATGAACTTAATACTCTAGACGTGTGCTGGATAGCGGTCGATGTGTGGAGTAATAGTAGTAGATGCAGAATCGTTTTGGTCTACTTGACACGGACGTGATGCCTATATTCATGATCATTGCCTTAGATATCGTCATAACTTTGCGATTTTCTATCAATTGCTCGGCAGTAATTTGTTCATCCACTGTAATATTTGCTATCTTGAGAGAAGCCACTAGTGAAACCTATGGCCCCCGGGTCTATATTACATCATATGAGTTTCCCATTGACTTGCCAATTTTTGTCGTCGTTCCTTATGTTGCAATCTTTACTTTCCAATCTATAAACCAAAAATGCCAAAAATATTTACTTTAACGTTTATCTATCTCTATCAGATCATACTTTTGCAAGTAACCGTGAAGGGGTTGACAACCCCTTTATCACGTTGGGTGCCAGTTGTTGATTGTTTGTGCAGGTATTCGGTGACTTGTGCGTTGTCCCCTACTGGATTGATACCTTGGTTCTCAAACTAAGGGAAATACTTACGCTACTTTGCTACATTACCCTTTCCTCTTCAAGGGAAAAACCAACGCAAGCTCAAGAGGTAGCAAGAAGGATTTCTGGCGTCGTCGCCGGGGAGATCTACGTCAAGTCAAGCCATACGAAGTACCCATCATAAACTCTTCTCTCTTGCATTACATTATTTGCCATTCGCCTCTCGTTTTCCTCTCCCTCACTTCTAAAACGATTTTCAAAAAGATTTGCATTTTCTCCACCCCTCTTCCATTCGAATTTTTCGCTTGCTTCTTGTGTGCTTGTGTGTTGGATTGCTTGCTTTGTCACGATGGCTCAAGATAATACCAAATTGTGTGACTTTTCCAATACCAACAACAATGATTTTATTAGCACACCAATTGCTCCCACTACTAATTTGAATCTTGTGAAATAAATGCCGCTTTGCTGAATCTTGTTATGAAAGATCAATTTTCCGGCCTTCCTAGTGAAGATGCCGCATCCCATCTAAACAATTTCGTTGATTTGTGTGATATGCAAAAGAAGAAAGATGTGGATAATGATATTTTTAAGTTAAACCTATTTCCGTTTTCTCTTAGAGATCGTGCTAAAATTTGGTTTTCATCTTTGCCTAAAAATAGTATTGATTCGTGGAATAAGTGTAAAGATGCTTTCATCTCTAAGTATTTTCCTCTCGCTAAGATCATCTCCCTTAGGAACGATATTTTGAATTTTAAGCAACTTGATCGTGAACAGGTTGCGCAATCTTGGGAGAGGATGAAATTGATGATACGTAATTGCCCTACACATAGTTTGAATTTGTGGATGATTATACAAATTTTTATGCTGGACTAAATTTTGCTTCTAAAAATCTTTTAGATTAGGCCGCGGGAGGCACTTTTATGGAAATCACTTTAGGAGAGGCTACTAAGCTCCTAGATATTATCATGGTTAATTATTCTCGATAGCACGCCGAAAGATCCACTAGTAAAAAAGTTCATGCGATTGAAGAGATTAATGTTTTGAGTGAAAAGATGGATGAACTTATGAAATTGTTTGCTAATAAAAGTGTTTCTTCTGATCCTAATGATATGCCTTTGTCCACTTTGATTGAGAATAATAATGAATCTATGGATGTGAATTTTGTTGGTAGGAACAATTTTGGTAACATTACGTATAGAGGTAATTTTAATCCTAGGCCGTTTCCTAGTAATTCCTATAATAATTATGGCAATTCCTACAACAATTCCTATGGAAATTTTAATAAGATGCCCTTTGATTTCGAGAATAGTGTTAAAGAATTTATGAGTTCGCAAAAGAATTTTAATGCTTTGATTGAAGAAAATTTCTCAAGATTGATGATTTGTCTAGGAACGTGGATAGAATTTCTCTTGATGTTGATTCTCCAACCTAAGCATGATATCAATGAGTCTCTCAAGGCCATGAGAATTTCCATTGATGAGTGCAAAGAAAGAACCGCTAAGATGCATGCTAAAAAATATTGGTTTATAAAAGCGTGTTCTTCTAGTTTTCATGATAATAATGATGAAGATCTAAAAGTGATTGATGTGACTCCTATTAAATCTTTGTTTTCCAGTGTGAATCTTGATAAAGATGGGATTGGAGATGAGTCAACTTTAGTTAAAAGGCGTCCCAATGATTTGGACCTTTTAGATCTAGATGCAAATATTGATAAAAGTGGGATTGGAGACTTCAAGACTTTAAGTAGCATGCAATGAACTGTGGCACCCCGGCTCAGAGAAAACTGGAACGCCCCGTATTTCAGCCCAGAGATCGAGATGAAGTCTTCTGGAATATGGCACTGCTTAGCATAGAACAAACCAGCTCTTATAATATTACACGAATATGAATACAAGGTCTCCGATATTACAATGAATAACATCGGTACGGCGACACTACGCCATCCTCAGTTGCTCTATGCAAGCACCAGAACAACTCGAAGCAGCGGAATAACTCTAGCAGCAGAACAACGACGATGGTGGTGAACTCCACTCCGCAGGGACTCTGGCTGGAACGCTTATCCTAGCTCGCACGAACAGAAACCACGGCAAGCAATCAAATCCGGCATGACCTGCAAATTGGCATGACACGCCAGGTCAGTACATTGAATGTACTTGCAAGCTCACAATAACCAGAAGCATTCAAGACAGACAACAACATGGCAATTACAGGTTAAACAAGAATTATCATGATATCATCATAGCAACATGGCATGACCAACATAAACATGATACAACTATCTCAACATGAACATATTAACCCAACAATACTAGCATGCAACATGATGACACTATATGCACCACTTATTCTACTCGGGTTACCTCGTAACCAACACATGCATCACTTACCAACCTCGGACATCACACGATTATCTCAGGATCAAATCAAGCTTGGTATAAACAATACCGTAGTAATCAGTAAATGACCACAAGGAGCTTGACCTTTACCCACGATTCTCATACAACAACAACACGAATATACAACAACTCGGTATCCTCGATACCACTGTGATCTTTCCGGCGATCACAACCCGACCAACAAATGGCCCGTGATCCTTACGGCGATCACAACCCGACCACTAAATGGCCCGTGATCCTTACGACGATCACAACCCGACCACTAAATGGCCCGTGATCCTTACGGCGATCACAGCCAACTTATCTCATTATTATTAAGCACATTATTCTTATTACTGTTGACTCATGGTGTGACCTACTTTCGACCTGGGCCCTTATCCGCGGGCGCGACTATCGATAGATTTAATATACACTCTGTAGAGGTTAGTACACTGTACCCACACCACGGAACCCATGGCCTCGCACTCCCATTCGGGTGGACCAACAACGTTCCGACAAAATCGATCTACTGCCATGACACTCTCCCGGCCACTCCGACTCACTCCCCACTGAGCTAAGTCATGGGTGGCCCCGTGTCTACCTCCAGACACAATGGCCACCGTTGTGGCCCGTCCCACACGGGGACACGGATCCAAAAACTCAAACAACTCAACAACAGGCACACAAGGTTATGCCTGCTTACCAAGCCAGGGTACAGCACACCCATAACCTTCCCTCGTTTGAGGCACTGGCGAGAGGCACGACAATAGACCCAGTTAGGATCGTCCCATACCGGTAAGCGTGGTTGCACTGGTTAGCATCGATTCAACGACACCATGACTCAGCCAACAGTTGTTCAAGTTCAATTTAATCCAGTTAACTTGAATGCAAATATGCTGAGCCATGATAAAATGCATGAACATGATATCAACATAATCATGAGGGTATCACATAACTTTCCACCATATCAACAATAAATCATATCCACTGAGCATCGCATACTGACTAGCATGACCATCTCCAACATCAACATGTACTACTAGCAAGCATAAACATATGAAAGGTAATACTAGCAGGTATAACATGGTCACAGAGTACAAGACAACATAGCACAAAAGTGAACATGCAAATCTGAACATCACCGGAACAACGGTAACCATCTTTTCAAGAAGCAAACATTTATTAAATATTCAAGTTGAAAACCATGGCTACTGCATGACTATCATGCAAGTGGGTATTGTGCCTTGCCTGGGGATGAAGAAGGCACCGGGGAGAAGTGCGAGAAACTCACGGAATGAATCACCGGAAAACATTCTCTCTCGGAGGGAGCTGATTAATGGCAGGGGCAAAATGGTCATTTTAAGTATGCCAAAACATAATGAAAGTGACACCAAGAGAGAGGGCTCGACAAAAAAAGAAGTGAGCGTTGGTTTCACTTTATTTGGAGTTACGGATAAAAAGTTATGGAGGGTTGAAGCTCAGGGACTTTTCTGCAAAAATTTCTTCAGCAAACAGGTCCCTGAGTGGATAGGGCAGAAGCGTAAAATTAGAAATACGCTTTCGGCAAATGAAAACGCACACACAGAAGGCGTCTTCACTTATCTAACGTGGCCCTTGACCAGTCAACGGGCCAGAGGCAGGGCCGGGCGTCAGGGCCGCCGACAGGTGGGGTCGCGGGGCCTGCCTGGACAGGTCAACGCCCCACCTGGCCATCTCATTCTTCCTCTCGACAGAAGTAGGGGAGAGGCGAGGCCGTGCATCGCTGGCGATGGACTGGGCAGCTCCGGCCGTCCCCGATGGAGCTGGGACCACCGACGGGCGCGGAACGGAGTGCTGCTCCCTCCTGGAGTAGCAGCAGGCGCTGGGGAGGCCTGGAGTTCATGGCGGTTGGCGGGGGCCGACGGCAGTGGCGGCGGTTGACCTTGGGGCACGCGGCTAGGGGTACTACGGCGACGAGGGGAAGGATTGGGGAGGGTCACCGGAGCATGGGGAGGACGTGGGTGAGGTCAGTGGGTGGAGAAGGGGACCGGGGAGCTCGAATTTGAGCCGAGCTTCGCGGCGGCCATGGCGATGCTGAGGGGCACAGAGAGCTCCTCGAGCTCGGGGAAGAAGCTAGGCGGGGCTAGAGGAGGTGCAGGAGGCCAATGGTGAGCTCGGGAGGCTCGGGGGATGGCTATATATAGCCGGGCGAGAGGGAGTCGCGCTGGCGTCGCCGTGTATGTGTGGCCGGCACCACGGACTCGTGCTTGCGTGCATGAGCTCGGGGAAGACGACGGCGAGGCACATGGAGAACTTCATGGGGAGGAGGAGGCCAAAGGAGCACGGGGAAGAAGGCGACAACGACGAAGAGATCCAAACCACCACTATGCTCTCGTGGGCGTGCGGCGGTTTGCGTCGGTGAGCAAGCTGCCGGAGGGGGAGAGGGGTCCAGGAGAACAGCGACGACGCGAGGAGCACGTTGGACATCTTCACAAGCGCGAAGCCGACGAGAGGAGGAGGGGGTCCAGCACAAACAGTGCTCTGGACACGCCACAGCACATAGAGCGCACGCACAGGCATGCCATCATCGTAGTCACCATGTGAACATGGGCATTTAATGCTCTACAGTGCCCAAAACATTGTCTAGATGTAAGTTCCTCCAGGGTAGGTCTCAACTACGGTGGTAACTTGGTTAAACAGTCTTTGGGTAAATAGTTAGTGAGCTCTGAAGTTTACTGCAGTAAACTTTATCAGCTCAATGTGATCAACAGGGAGCTGCTAAGGGCCAAATAAGTTGTCTGGGGTGTTTAGGATAGGAAGGACTACAATCCTGGGGAGCTTGGGAAGAAATGGACCAAGCTAAATCATAGTTGCTTCACAACTGCATATTTGGTCCAAAAATGAAGATCAACAAGATGCACTCACATGGAGTGTCCACTTGAGCTCAAATTGGGCAAGGCTTAGTCATTTGGACATATGAATATGTTGTAAAAAGCTCATGCCAAATGGACAAACCAAAATAGCACTTGCTTCGCAAACATCATTTCTGTCCAGAAACTTGGAATAATATTGGTGATCAAATAGCTCATTTAAATGATGCCAAAATGGGTGTAGATATGTTATATGGGTATAAGAATGATCTGGTAATTTATCAGGATTTTTGAAGCAATATAAAATACACTTGCTTCACAACCTGAAAATATTGCCAAAATCAAATATTTACTCCTGTGCTCACATAGATGATTGGATGGGGCTGCAAATAGGCGGAGGGGGTTAATATGAGCACATTAAGGACTGTGCAAATGTTCAACTCATTTTGGTACTCCTAGCTAGTACTTCCTTCACAAAGTCTTCTGTTTGACAGAAACTTTGAAAAATCACTGAGGAAGATTGGCTAGGCAAATAAATTTGAAATTGTGCATGAGGCCATTATTTGGACATATAAACATGCCCAAAAAGGTTGGTAGCCACTAGAAAAATATAAATGACACTTCCTTCACAAAGTGCCATTCAGGGCAGAATAGAAAAAGAAATATTGGGGAATTATTTTTGAACATCGCAATGAAACGTTTTGCCATATTTGATCAAGATATGACCCAAACAATTTATGAGAATTATTTGGGAATTTTTGGAGTGATGGAAATATAGGTTGCTTCACAACCTAGGGCAATTTGAGTTATTCCTTTAATAGAAAAGGAATATTCCCAATAAAAAAGAATATTGGGATTTGGGCTAGGATGAAAATGACAGGGTCTAGGGAGGGATTTGGGAATGACAAGCCACTCTGGAAACAAAGAAGAGGGCATCTTCTTCTTTTTCCAGACCACAAAGCCACGGAAAAAGAAAACTCAGGCAAAAACCTCGGAAAAACAAAGAAAAAGAAAGAGACAAAAATCAGGCCCACTCTTTTGGATTTCAATGAATTTAATTATCATAATTTTTCTTTAATAGATTGTATTTCCTTATTGCAATCTGTGTTAAATTCTCCTCATGCTTATAATCAAAACAAAGCTTTTACTGAACATATCATTGATGCTATGATGCAATATTTTGAAGAAAAGCTTGAATTAGAAGTTTCTATCCCTAGAAAAATTTATGATGAGTGGGAACCTACTATTAAGATTAAGATTAAAAATTATGAATTATATGCTTTGTGTGATTTGGGTGCTAGTGTTTCCACGATTCCCAAAATTTTATGTGATGTGTTAGGTTTTCATGAATTTGATGATTGTTCTTTAAATTTACATCTTGCGGATTCCACTATTAAGATACCTATGGGAATAATTAATGATGTTTTTATTGTTGCAATTAGGAATTATGTGGCCGTAGATTTCGTTGTTCTTGATATAGATTGCAATCCTACATGTCCTATTATTCTTGGTAGACCTTTCCTTAAAACGATTGGTGTAATTATTGATATGAAAGAGGAAACATTAGATTCCAATTTCTGTTAAGGAAAGGCACGGAACACTTTACTAGGAAGAAAATTAAATTTCCATATGAATCTATTATGAGAGACACTTATGGATTGCATACCAAAGATGTCAATACTTAGATCTACTCATGTTTTTATGCCTAGCTAAGGGCGTTAAATGATAGCGCTTGTTGGGAGGCAACCCAATTTTATTTTTGTTCTTTGATTTTTGTTCCTGTTTAGTAATAAATAATTCATCTAGCCTCTGGTTAGATGTAGTTTTCTGTTTAATTAGTGTTTGTGCCAAGTTAAACCTTTAGGATGGCTTACGGTGATATTTGGGTTGATCCTGCTGAAAATCAGAAACTTTTGCGCCCAGTAAATTAGTTTTGATAATTCGCAGAAACGTGATTTTTATCTGATTCATTTTGCTCTGGATTGGTACACAAATTTCTCAGGTTTTTCAAATTTGGCTGGATTTTTGGAGTTACGGAAGTATTCGATAGTTACAGATTACTACAGACTGTTCTGTTTTTGACAGATTCTGTTTTTCGCGTGTTGTTTGCTTATTTTGATGAATCTATGGGTAATATCGGGGGGGGGGGGGTATGAACCATGAAAAGTTGGAATACAATACATATTACACCAATATAAATAAATAATGAGTTTGCAACAGTACCTTAAAGTGGTGATTCATTTTTTTATACTAACGGAGCTCATGAGATTTTCTGTTGAGTTTTGTGTTGTGAAGTTTTCAAGTTTAGGGTAAGGATTTGATGGACTATGGAATAAAGCGTGGCAAGAGCCTAAGCTTGTGGATTCCCAATGCACCCCAAGGTAATATTCAAGGACAACCAAAATCCTAAGCTTGGGGATGCCCCGAAAGGCATCCCCTCTTTCGTCTTCGTCTATCGGTAACTTTACTTGAGGCTATATTTTTATTCACCACATGACATGCGCTTTGCTTGGAGCATCTTGTATGATTTGAGTCTTTGATTTTTAGTTTATCACAATCATCCTTGTTGTACACACCTTTTTGGAGAGACACGCATGAATCGTGATTTATTAGAATACTCTATGTGCTTCACTTATATCTTTTGAGCTAGACAATATTGCTCTAGTACTTCACTTATTATATCGTTTTAGAGCACGACGGTGGCTTTATTTTATCAAAATTGTTGAACTCTCATGCTTCACTTATATTATTTTGAGAGTCTTTTATAACATCATGGTAATTTTCTTTGGTTATAAATTTAGTCCTAATATGATGGGCATCCAAGATGGATATAATAAAAGCTTTCATATAAAGTGCAGAATACTATGAGAAGTTTGATTCTTTATGATTGTTTTGAGATATGAAGATGGTGATATTAGAGTCATGCTAGTGGAATAGTTGTGAATTTGAGAGATACTTGTGTTAAAGTTTGTGATTCCCGTAGCATGCACGTATGGTGAACCATTATGTGATGAAGTCGGAGCATGATTTATTTATTGACTGTCTTCCTTATGAGTGGTCGTCGGTGACGAGCGATGGTCTTTTCCTATCAATGTATCCCCCTAGGAGCATGCCCATAGTACTTTGTTTCGATAACTAATAGATTTTTGCAATAAGTATGTGAGTTCTTTATGACTAATGTTGAGTCCTTGGATTATGCACACTCTCACTACTAGGGAAAACCTTATACACAGAACTTTAGTAGTAGCGCGGGTCAAAAAAGCATGCTAGAGCTAAGTAGCAGTAGCGCGCCTATGCAAACCGCGCTACAGATAAAGTTCTAGTAGTAGCGCGCCTTATTCCAAACTCGCTACTACTAAAATTCCCACGGCTTAGCCGATAGGCTACACATATTAGTAGCGATCTATATCGAACCGCGCTACCACTACTTGCTTTGTAGCAGCGAGTTTTATTCTACACTCGCTACTGCTAAAGGATATAAAATTAAATGGAAAGAAAATAGAAAAGTAATTGAAAATGAAATAAATAGAAGAAGGTGAAAGGAAAAAATAAAATGTGAAGAAAAATAAATGAAAAAGGGAAAAAAGAGAAAGGTGTAGCAGTAGCGCGTATCCCAGAAAGCATTGTAGCTAACTTATCAGTACCTAGCTTTTTGGAACGCGCTACTGCTACTTCTGACTTAACCACACGTTTCCTTCCCCACGGCTGCTTTCCCCAAATCCAATCCTCCGCTCTCGCCGTCGCCGTTTCCCGTCGGCCGCCGCGCGCTCTTCGCACACCCTCGACATCGTCCCCGACCCCGGATTCGACGCCGCCCCCGCCCCCGACCTCGACGCCGCCCCGGACGCCGCCCCCGACCCCGACCTCGACGCCGCCCTCCGCCGCGCCCCCGAGCCCCGACCCGACCTCGACGCCGCCTGCCCCTCCCTCGCCGCATGCACTCGAGGTGAGCACGCCTGCTCCTCCCTCTCCCCTACCTATGCCTAGGGTTTCTTCAAATTTTAGTTGCATCAAATTAGTTAGGGTTTATGTAAGGGTGCAAACGAATCGGATGCGGATGCGGCTCAAATTAGTTAGGGTTCATGTAAGGGTGGAAACGAATCAAATTTCTAAGATGAATCATAAAACGAGTAAAATTTGACCACTTATTTCACTTTTAAGTTGGATAATTGGAATATCCGCTACCACTTTCCACACCCTAGGTTCATAAAATTAGATGGTAATTAGGGCAGTAGTTCCTAGGTGCAAATTAGTTAGTAGGAACTAGGTACTAATTAGGTACTAGTTTATTTTTATTTTTATTAAGTTTATTTTTAGTGAGAACTAGTTGAATTAATAGAACTAGTTGAAGATGTCACATTTGTTGTTATTTTTTTAAGTTAATGCAAATTTTCCCGCATCGACATCGACGATGCCTATCCCGCATCCTCGTCGTCGACTCGGTGGAGGACGCCTGCTTGACCAGATGGACCATGTCCGGGACTGGGCTCCGCCGGGATGGTATTGGGAGGCGCTACCTACCGGGGGGCTCAGCTTGGTAAGGAGTCAGCTCATCATTGACCCGAACCTTCTTTGGTGGCGGTTGTTGGAAATATGCCCTAGAGGCAATAATAAATTGGTTATTATTATTATTATATTTCCTTCTTCATGATAATCGTTTATTATCCATGCTATAATTGTATTGATAGGAAACTCAGATACATGTGTGGATACATAGACAACACCATGTCCCTAGTAAGCCTCTAGTTGACTAGATCGTTTATCAATAGATGGTTACGGTTTCCTGACCATGGACATTGGATGTCATTGATAACAGGATCACATCATTAGGAGAATGATGTGATGGACAAGACCCAATCCTAAGCCTAGCACAAAGATCGTGTAGTTCGCATGCTAAAGCTTTTCTAATGTCAAGTATCATTTCCTTAGACCATGAGATTGTGCAACTCCTGGATACCGTAGGAATGCTTTGGGTGTACCAAACGTCACAACGTAACTGGGTGGCTATAAAGGTACACTACGGGTATCTCCGAAAGTGTCTGTTGGGTTGGCACGAATCGAGACTGGGATTTGTCACTCTGTGTGACGGAGAGGTATCTCTGGGCCCACTCGGTAGGACATCATCATAATGTGCACAATGTGACCAAGGGGTTGATCACGGGATGATGTGTTACGGAACGAGTAAAGAGACTTGCCGGTAACGAGATTGAACAAGATATCAGGATACCGACGATCGAATCTCGGGCAAGTACTATACCGCTAGACAAAGGGAATTGAATACGGGATTGATTGATTGAATTCTCGACATCGTGGTTCATCCAATGAGATCATCGTGGAACATGTGGGAGCCAACATGGGTATCCAGACTCCGCTGTTGGTTATTGGCCGGAGAGTTGTCTCGGTCATGTCTACGTGTCTCCCGAACCCGTAGGGTCTACACAATTAAGGTTCGATGACGCTAGGGTTATAGGGAATAGATATACGTGCTTATCGAATGTTGTTAGGAGTCCCGGATGAGATCCCGGACGTCACGAGGAGTTCTGGAATGGTCCGGAGGTAAAGATTTATATATGGGAAGTCCTGTTTTGGTCACCGGAAAAGTTTCGGGTGCTATCGGTAATGTACCGGGACCACCGGGAGGTTCCCGGGGGTCTACCAAGTGGGGCCACCGGCCCCAGAGGGCAGCATGGGCCAAGTGTGGGAGGGGACCAACCCCAGGTGGGCTGGTGCGCCCCCCACCAGGGCCCAAGGTGCCTAGGGTTTGGGGAGGGGGCGCCTCCACATTACTTGGGGGACAAGTTTCCCCCTCTCCCCCTTGGCCGCCACCCTAGATGGGTTTTGGGGCAGCCGCACCCCTTGGGGTGGGAACCCTAGAGGGGGCGCAGCCCCCTCCCTCTCCCCTATATATAGTTGAGGTCTTTGGGGCTGCAAAGACAAGAGTTTCCACCTCTCCCTGGCGCAGCCCTACCTCTCTTCCTCCTCCTCTCCCGCGGTGCTTGGTGAAGCCCTGCAGGATTGCCGCGCTCCTCCACCACCACCACGCCGTCGTGCTGTTGCTGGACGGAGTCTTCCCCAACCTCTCCCTCTCTCCTTTCTGGATCAAGGCATGGGAGACGTCACCGGGCTGCATGTGTGTTGAACGCGGAGGTGCCATCCGTTCGGCACTAGGATCATCTGTGATTTGAATCACGACGAGTATGACTCCATCAATCCCGTTCACTTGAACGCTTCCGCTTAGCAATCTACAAGTGTATGTAGATGCACTCTCCTTCCCTTCGTTGCTAGATTACTCCATAGATTCATCTTGGTGTTGCGTAGAAAATTTTGAATTTCTGCTACATTCCCCAACAGTGGCATTATGAGCTAGGTCTATGCGTAGTTTCTATGCACAAGTAGAACACAAGTTGTTGTGGGTGTTGATTTTGTTCAATATGCTTACCGATACTAGTCCAATCTTGTTTCGACGGTATTGTGGGATGAAGCAGCCCGGACCGACCTTACACGTACACTTACGTGAGACAGGTTCCACCGACTGACATGCACTTGTTGCATAAGGTGGGTAGGAGGTGCTAGTCTCTCCCACTTTAGTCGGATCGGATTCGATGAAAAGGGTCCTTATGAAGGGTAAATAGCACTTGACATATCACGTTGTGGTTTGGCGTAGGTAAGAAACGTTCTTGCTAGAAACCAATAGCAGCCACGTAAAACATGCAAACAACAATTAGAGGACGTCTAACTTGTTTTTGCAGGGTATGCTATGTGATGTGATATGGCCAAAAGTTTGTGATGAATGACATATGTGATGTATGAGATTGATCATGTTCTTGTAATAGGAATCACGACTTGCATGTCGATGAGTATGACAACCGGCAGGAGCCATAGGAGTTGTCTTAATTTATTGTATGACCTGTGTGTCATTGAACAACGCCATGTAATTACTTTACTTTATTGCTAAACCGTTAGCCATAGTAGTAGAAGTAATATTTGGCGAGACAACGTCATGGAGACACGATGATGGAGATCATGGTGTCATGCCGGTGACGATGATGATCATGGAGCCCCGAAGATGGAGATCAAAAGAAGCAAAATGATATTGGCCATATCATGTCACCTTTGATTGCATGTGATGTTTATCATGTTTATGCATCTTATTTGCTTAGAACGACGGTAGTAAATAAGATGACCCCTCATTAAAATTTCAAGAAAGTGTTCCCCCTAACTATGCACCGTTGCGAAAGTTCGTTGTTTCGAAGCACCACATGATGATTGGGTGTGATAGATTCAAACGTTCACATACAACGGGTGTAAGCCAGATTTACACACGTGAAACACTTAGGTTAACTTGACGAGCCTAGCATGTACAGACATGGCCTCGGAACACAAGAGACCGAAAGGTCGAGCATGAGTCGTATAGAAGATACGATCAACATGAAGATGTTCACCGACGTTGACTAGTCCGTCTCACGTGATGATCGGACACGGCCTAGTTGACTCGGATCATGTAATCACTTAGATAACTAGAGGGACGTCTATCTGAGTGGGAGTTCATAAGATGAACTTAATTTTCCTGAACATAGTCAAAAGATCTTTGCAAATTATGTCGTAAGCTCGCGCTTTAGTTCTACTGTTTAGATATGTTCCTAGAGAAAATTCAATTGAAAGTTGATAGTAGCGATCATGCGGACTAGGTCCGTAAACTAAGGATTGTCCTCATTGCTTCGAAGAAGGCTTATGTCCTTAATGCACCGCTCAGTGTGCTGAACCTCGAACGTCGTCTGTGGATGTTGCGAACATCTGACATACATGTTTTGATAACTACGCGATAGTTCAGTTAAACGGTTTAGAGTTAAGGCACCAAAGACGATTTCGAAACGTCGCAGAACATATGAGATGTTTCAAGGTCTGAAATTGGGATTTCAGGCTTGTGCCCACGTCAAGAGGTATAAGACCTCCGATGAATTTCTTAGCCTGCAAACTAAGGGAGAAAAGCTCAATCGTTGAGCTTGTGCCCAGATTGTCTAAGTACAACAATCACTTGAATCGAGTGGGAGTTAATCCTCCAAATAAGATAGTGATGTTTCTCCAAAGTCATTTCCACCAAGCTGCTAGAGCTTTGTGATGAACTAGAACATATCAGGGAAGATATGATGATCCTTGAAATATTCGCGATGTTTGACACCGCGAAAGTAGAAATCAAGAAGGAGCATCAATTGTTGATGGTTAGTGAAACCACTAGTTTCTAGAAGGGCAAGGGCAAGAAGGGATACTTCATGAAACGGCAAATCAGCTGCTGCTCTAGTGGAGAAACCCGAGGTTGAACCCAAACCCGAGACTAAGTGCTTCTATAATAAGGGGAACAGTCACTGGAGCAGAATTACCCTAGATACTTGGTAGATGAGAAGGCGGGCAAGGTCGATAGAAGTATATTGGATATACATTATGGTAATGTGTACTTTACTAGTACTCCTAGTAGCACCAGGGTATTAGATACCGGTTCGGTTGATAAGTGTTAGTAACTCGAAATAAAAGGCTGTGGAGTAAACGGAGACTAGCTAAAGGTGAGCTGGCGATATGTGTTGGAAGTTTTTTCCAAGCTTGATGTGATCAAGCATCGCACACTCCCTCTACCATCGATATTGGTGTTAAACCTAAATAATCGTTATTTAGTGTTTGCATTGAGCATAGACATGATTGGACTATGTCTATCACAATACGGTTACCCATTTAAGGAGAATAATGGTTACTCTATTTATTTGAATAATACCTTCAATGGTCTTGCACCTAAAATGATATAAGATAGTAATGATAGTACCACCTACTTGTGGCAGTGCCATGCAAGTCATATTGGTATAAAACGCATGAAGAAGCTCCATGTTGATGTATCCTTGGACTCACTCATTTTTGAAAAGTTTGAGACATGTGAACCATGTCTATTGGTGTATATGCATGAAGAAACTCCATGCAAATGGACCATTTGGACTCACTTGATTTTGAATCACTTGAGACATGCAAATCATACCACATGGGCAAGATGACTGAAAGCCTCATTTTCAGTAAAATGGAACAAGAAAGCAACTTGTTGGAAGTAATACATTTTGATGTGTGCAGTCCAATGAGTGCTGAGGCACGCAGTGGATATCGTTATGTTCTTACTTCACGGATGATTTGAGTAGATACTGAGTATATTTACTTGATGAAACACAAGTCTGAATTATTGAATGGTTCAAGTAATTTCAGAGTGAAGTTGAAGATCATCATGACAAGAGGATAAAATGTCTATGATATGATCATAGAGATGAGTATCTGAGTTATGAGCTCTGGCACGCAATTAAGACATTGTGGAAATTGTTTCACAATTAATACCGCCTGGAACACCATAGTGTGATGGTGTGTCCGAACATCATAGTTGCACCCTATTGGATATGGTGCGTACCATGATGTCTCTTATCGAATTACCACTATCGTTCATGGGTTAGGCATTAGACACAACCGCACTCACTTTAGTAGGGCACCACGTAATTCCATTGAGACGACACCATTTGAACTATGGTTTGGAGAAACCTAAGTTGTCGTTCCTTAAAAGTTTGGGGCTGCGACGCTGATGTGAAAAAGTTTCAGGTTGATAAGCTCGAACCCAAAGCGGATAAAATGCATCTTCATAGGACACCCAAAACCGTTGGGTATACCTCCTAATTCAGATCCGAAAGCAATAGGGATTGTTTCTTGAATTGGGTCCTTTCTCGAGGAAAAGTTTGTCTCGAAAATTGAGTGGGAGGATGGTGGAGACTTGATATGGTTGTTGAACCGTCAGTACAACTAGTGTGTAGCAGGGCACGGGAAGTGGTTCCTGTGGCACCTACACCAATTGAAGTGGAAGCTGATGATAGTGATCGAAGCCTCGGATCAAGTCACCGCCGAACCTCGTAGGATGACAAGGACGCAGACTGCTTTAGAGTGGTACGGTAATCCTGTCTTGAAGGTCATGTTGCTATCTAACAATGAACCTACAAGCTATGGAGAAGCGATGGTGGGCCCGGATTCCGACAAATGGCTCAAGGCCATAAAATCCGAGAGAGGATCCATATATGAAAACAAAGTGTAGAATTTGGTAGAACTACTTGATGGTCATAAGGCTATTGGGTACAGATGGATTTTGAAAGGAAGACAGACAATGATGGTAAGTATCACCATTAAGAAAGCTCGACTTGTCGTTAAGATGTTTTCCGACAAGTTCAAGGAGTTGACTACGGTGAGGCTTTCTCACTCGTAGCGATGCTAAGAGTCTGTTGGAATTGGATTAGCAGTTACTGCATTATTTATGAAATCTTGCAGATAGGATGTCAAAACATTGTTTCCTCGACAATCTTCTTGAGGAAAGGTTGTTTGTGATACAACCAAAAGGTTTTGACAATCCAGAAAGACGCTAACAAGTATGCAAAGCTCCAACAATCCTTCTAAGGACTGGAGTAAGCATCTTGGAGTTGGAATGTACGCTTTGATGAGATGATCAAAGATTTTGGGTTTATACAAAGTTTGTGAGAAACTTGTATTTCCAAAGAAGTGAGTGGGAGCACTATAGAATTTCTAATGAGTATATGTTGTTGACATATTGTTGATCAGAAATGATGTAGAATTTCTGGTAAGCATATAGGGTTATTTGAAAAGTGTTTTTCAATAGAAAACCTGGATTAAGCTGCTTGAAGATTGAGCATCAAGATCTATGAGGATAGATCAAAAACGCTTAATGGTACTTTCAAATGAGCACATACCTTGACATGATCTTGAAGGTGTTCAAGATGGATCAGTCAAAGAAGGAGTTCTTGCCTGAGTTGTAAGGTATGAAGTTAAGACTTAAAGCTCGACCACGGCAGAAGAGAGAAAGGACGAAGGTCGTCCCCTATGCTTTAGACATAGGCTCTACATATGCTATGCTGAGTACCGCACCTGATGTGTGCCTTGCCACGTGTCTGGCAAGGGGGTACAAGAGTGATCCAGGAATGGATCATTGGACAGCGGTCAAAATTGTCCTTGGAGTAATAAGGACATGTTTCTCGATTATGGAGGTGATGAAGAGTTCGGCGTAAAGGGTTACGTCGATGCAAGCTTTAACACCTATCCGAATGACTCTGAGTAGCAAACCGGATACGTATAGTGGAGCAACCATTTGGAATAGCTCCAAGTGGAGCGTGGAAGCAATATTTACAATATGACCTACAGATTTGCGAAGTACATATGGATCTGAATGTTGCAGACCCGTTGACTAAAACCTCTCTCACAAGCAAAACATGATCAAACCCCAGAATTCATTGAGTCTTAATCACATGATGATGTGAACTAGTTTAGTGACACTAGTAAACTCTTTGAATGTTTGTCACATGGCGATGTGACCTGTGAGTGTTAATCACATGGTGATGTGAACTAGATTATTGACTCTAGTGCAAGTGGGAGACTATTGGAAATATGCCCTAGAGGCAATAATAAATTGGTTATTATTGTTATATTTCCTTTTTCATGATAATCGTTTATTATCCATGCTATAATTGTATTGATAGGAAACTCAAATACATGTGTGGATACATAGACAACACCATGTCCCTAGTAAGCCTCTAGTTGACTAGCTCGTTTATCAATAGATGGTTACGGTTTCCTGACCATGGACATTGGATGTCATTGATAACAGGATCACATCATTAGGAGAATGATGTGATGGACAAGACCCAATCCTAAGCCTAGCACAAAGATTGTGTAGTTCGTATGCTAAAGCTTTTCTAATGTCAAGTATCATTTCCTTAGACGATGAGATTGTGCAACTCCCGGATACCGTAGGAATGCTTTGGGTGTACCAAACATCACAACGTAACTGGGTGGCTATAAAGGTACACTATGGGTATCTCTGAAAGTGTCTGTTGGGTTGGCACGAATCGAGACTGGGATTTGTCACTCCGTGTGACGGAGAGGTATCTCTGGGCCCATTCGGTAGGACATCATCATAATGTGCACAATGTGACCAAGGGGTTGATCACGGGATGATGTGTTACAGAACGAGTAAAGAGACTTGCCGGTAACGAGATTGAACAAGGTATCAGGATACAGACGATCGAATCTCGGGCAAGTACTATACCGCTAGACAAAGGGAATTGAATACGGGATTGATTGATTGAATCCTCGACATCGTGGTTCATCCGATGAGATCATCGTGGAACATGTGGGAGCCAACATGGGTATCTAGATCCCGCTGTTGGTTATTGGCCGGAGAGTTGTCTCGGTCATGTCTACGTGTCTCCCGAACCCGTAGGGTCTACACACTTAAGGTTCGATGACGTTAGGGTTATAGGGAATAGATATACGTGGTTACCGAATGTTGTTCGGAGTCCCGGATGAGTCCCGGACATCACGAGGAGTTCCGGAATGGTCCGGAGGTAAAGATTTATATGTGGGAAGTCCTGTTTTGGTCACCGGAAAAGTTTCGGGTGCTATCGGTAATGTACCGGGACCACCGGGAGGGTCCCGGGGGTCCACCAAGTGGGGCCACCAGCCCCAGAGGGCAGCATGGGCCATGTGTGGGAGGGAACCAACCCCAGGTGGGCTGGTGGCGCCCCCCCACCAGGGCCCAAGGCGCCTAGGGTTTAGGGAGGGGCGCCTCCACCTTACTTGGGGGGCAAGTTTCCCCCTCTCCCCCTTGGCCGCCACCCTAGATGGGTTTTGGGGCAGCCGCACCCCTTGGGGTGGGAACCCTAGAGGGGGCGCAGCCCCCTCCCTCTCCCCTATATATAGTTGAGGTCTTTGGGGCTGCAAAGACAAGACTTTCCACCTCCCCCTGGCGCAGCCCTACCTCTCTTCCTCCTCCTCTCCCGCGGTGCTTGGCGAAGCCCTTCAGGATTGCCACGCTCCTCCACCACCACCATGCCGTCATGCTGCTGCTGGACGGAGTCTCCCCCAACCTCTCCCTCTCTCCTTGCTGGATCAAGGCATGGAAGACGTCAACGGGCTGCATGTGTGTTGAATGCGGAGGTGCCGTCCGTTCGGCACTAGGATCATCGGTGATTTGAATCACGACGAGTACAACTCCATCAACCCCGTTCACTTGAACGCTTCCGCTTAGCGATCTACAAGGGTATGTAGATGCACTCTCCTTCCCTTCGTTTCTAGATTACTCCATAGATTGATCTTGGTGTTGCGTAGAAAATTTTGAATTTCTGCTACGTTCCCCAACAGCGGTCGCATGGGCCAGTGACGGTCGAGAGGCTTGAGGACCCCGCGGAGGTGGTACGCCACCGTGTCAGCGAGGAGGACGCGCACGTCCGTCGCTACTTGCACTACTAGGGAAAAGCCTAGCAGTAGCGTGGGTTTTGGGGCTATCAGTAGCGCGGGCAGGAGCGCTACTGATAAGGCGCTACAACTAATGCTTAGCAATAGCGCGTCTTGGCCCACGCTACTGCTAAATTGACATAGTAGCAACGCTTCTTCAGAACATCGCTACTGGTAGTTAGTAGTAGCGCTTCTCCTTACCCGCGCTACTACTATTATTTAGTATTTTATTTCTTTTCTTTTTCATGTTGTATTCATACACCTTTACACAAGTTTTCATACAACATGAATTTAGAGATTGTTTTTACATCATAATGAGTTATTACATCATGGGGTGAAAGAACCGTGGACTAGTTTCAAGTGGATGTCCATCCGCTTGAAACTAATCCGCGATTCTTTCACCCAATGATATAATAATATCATCATCATCATCATATCATTAACAACTTAGCATCATAATACATCATTGTCATATAACACCTCCTCAATATCATCGTTTTCATCATTGACATCACATAACACCTCCTCAAGATCATCATTATCAACTCTAACACATTACCACAAACATATTGTACCTCATAGGACCTATTACATTCGATTAAGACCTACTACATTTTCTAAGGTAAAATAACAAAAAACAAGATAGCCCCTGACTCTCCATTATGGAGAATGGAGATTAGCCTGTCTCCAATTCTTGCCTTTCGCTGAATGTTACTTCCAAGATCCTCCTTGCGAATGTCCATACATTTCTTCCATTCTCTGATGATCATGTGTTCACGGGTTTTAGAAATCCGATATGCACAGGTGAGCTCCGTAGATTTACCTGGCAGTATGTTCAGAACGGAGAGGCGACCATGCAGAGACATCAGATGAGGCACACAATCCATCGTGAGTTTCTATTGAAAAACATAATAATAACTTCGTAGTTAGCAATGATGTACTAGTTTTAGAAGTATGCAAAAAATGCACGGATGTCGTAATAGTAAAAAATCTTACCAGGGTATCTCCAGAGAAGTTATCGTTGTTCAACACATGCACTAGTGGCACGTATTCACCATAATTTGGAGGAGTTCGATAATAGTCATTGTAATTCTCAAGTAGAGTACAAAATGCGATCAGATGATTTTTCTCCTTATACGTTAATTGCGTGCCTTCGGTGTAGTGGATTTTATCTACCATCTTCCGCACAGTCTTTGAAGAATCAAAATAAGCTGTCAATGGAAATAAGCTATCAACTATTTTGAAATAAACAATATAAATTAGTTAATAACTATGTTTGAGAAACTCACATAGCGGTACAATCGGAAGCGTATCAACAAGGACCCAAATGTCCATATTGTCTTCCTCGCTGTCAGGTCACCAAGATCCATGGTGACAATCATACCCTCATAAAAACCATACATTTTGCAAAGTGCTTCCCAATTTTGGCAACCAAAATGGGTTAGGCTCTGAGCATTGCACAAATTTACTTCAAAATCCATATCATGATGGGTCCTTAGGTGTATTTTCTTTGTTTTGAAATTTTCATGGTCTTCAAAACACATCCTCTCCAAGACATAGCGTCTTGCATGGCATGGGATAAGCTAGTCGAATTGTAAAATATGAAAATTAGACGTTGAAATAGTTGAAGTCATGCTTAATGGAGAAAAAAACACTTGTCGTTGTTGCGTACCGTTTCACAATCGAAGGTCTCCTCGAGCTTAATGCTGAAGCGCCGATCTTCGTCCAGCCGAACGAACCTGTTGCACATACCTCGATCGTCGTGGCACCAGCTACACTCCCCCGGGAGACCGTCGCCGTCCGAGTAAGACATTTCCTACAATCATAATTCAAAGATTAAACTTGTACATATTCTAGCACAAGTCATGCCAGAATTCACGACAAAATTCGGCATGACCTTTGCTAAAAAAGGACATATCGAGCGCCTGAAATTTGCCGGAACGGAAATTAATCAACACTCCGGCAAAACATAGGCCACTCGGAGATGTAAACTGAACATGAACGACCACTTGGGCAACCACATATCCTGTTTGAGCAACAACACAAGATATACAAGGATATTTGGCTGGTCTCACCTCGATGTCGGAGGGGGTACGTCGGTGACTGGGATAACAGCGGGGATGTCGGAGGGGGTCGGTGACGGGGACGACGGAGGTCACCTGAAACCATATAAGTTATCACTAACAACAAACATGACATGTTCAACTAGTTTTATTAATTCAACTAGTTCTTACTAAATATAAACTTACTATAAATAGAAAAAAACTAGTTCTTTCTAAAAATAAAGTAGTTCAACTAGTTATATTAATTATCTTACTAAAAATAGATTAGTTCTATTAATTCAACTAGTTCAACTAGTTTATTAATTTACTTACTAAACTAGTTCAACTATAACTAAAGTAGTTCAACTACCACTACTACTACTAAAAATCTAGTACTAACTAAGCTAAATTAACATCTACTACTACTAAATTAACATCTAGTACTAGCTAACCCTAAATTAACATCTACTACTACTAAATCTAGTACTAACTAGTGGCAGGGGGTGGGGGGCGACGGAGAGGTAGCTAGGGGCGGCGAGGTCGAGGGCGGTGGGAGGAGGGCTGCCGGCGGAGGAGGGAGGAGGGGCGGCCGCAGGCGGAGGGAGGAGGGCGGCGGCGGAGGAGGGAGGGGCGGCCGCAGGCGGAGGAGGGAGGGCGGCGGCGGAGGGAGGAGGGACGGAAGGAGGGGTGTACCTCGGCGGCGGACGGACGAAGGCGGCGGCGGCGGCGACGCACGACGACGGTTGACGCGGGCGAGAGTGAGAGTGTGAGTGAGAGGGCCGGTGGTCGTGCGCGTGGGGATAAGGTAGGGATAGTTGTAGCGCGTTTGCCAAAACGCGCTACAGCTAACCTGAATAGCAGTAGTGCTCTATAGTAAAGTGCGCTACTGCTATAGCTAGCGGGGGGCCAAGGTCATGGCAACTATAGCAGTAGCGCTGTATGCGTTGCAAGTGCTACTGCTATTTCCAAGTCAGCAGCGCGTTTTGTAGACACGCACTGCTGCTAAGTAGCAATAGCGTGGTATTTTGAAGAGCGCTGCTGGTAAGATTCTGTGTATAGGCTTTTCCCTAGTAGTGTTGTTTGCGTTGGAGCACGGGTTCTCCAATACCTAGCAGGTTCTCCAGGGATCTCACTGGAGCTATGATCTTGTGATGGTTCCTTCTCTTTGGGTGTCCACCGCCCGCGCCGATACCCATCGTTCGCTAGGGTTTTAGTCGTATTAGTGATGTTATATGTATAATACTATTCGGGATGTATTAGTGATATTATTCGACGATGTACGGACGCAAGAGATGATTTACTTTTGCTTATTGAATGCATGCTAATTTGAATACTTATTTATTTTATGATTTGGTTTTGCTTATTGAATGCTCATGTCAATATGAGTCCTATAAGATATTTTGAAATGTATATCTTGTGTTACTCAAATAGGATATGTGCTTGCCCAAGTGGCCGGTCATGTTTGTAGGTTACACCTCCAAGTGGCCTATGTTTTGCCGGAGTGTAGATTCATTTCCTTTCCGGCAAATTTCAGGCGCTTGATATGTCCTATTTTAGCAAAGGTCATGCTGGGTTTTTCCGTGAATTTTTGCATGACTTGTGCCAGAATATGTAGGAAATATCGAGTGCCCCGGATTTGTGTGTTGAGTATCCTGGTAGTTGTCTTCGATCGATTTTCAATTAATGTTTCAACTATGAACATAGGAAATGATTGACGATGAAAAGGTTTTTGGTATTTGCTAATACTGCGAAGACGGGCACAGCCTGTGCGATAGAATCTTCCTAGATGATGATAGGCGCTTCAGCATCAAGCTGGACAAGAACTTCGAAGTGGATACAGTAAGTCACAACGACAAGTCTTTTTTCGTAATAAAGCATGACATATGCTTCATTTGCTTCAACTTATAATTTTTTTTACTATTCTACTAGCGTATCCCCTGCCATGCAAGAGTTTTGGTCTTGGATAAGATAGGTTTTAGTCCTATGAAAAATACTATGGTGGTAAAGAGAGTTTACTTGAAGACCGAGCATGGTTGTATTTTCCACGCAAAATTATACAACGCAGACACCTACACCTATTTTGGATGCAAAACTTGGGAAGCACTATGCAGGACTTACGCATTTGAGCCTGACATGGTTATGACCTTTGATATTCGTCCGGAAGATGATATTGAAGGTAATATCGACATCTGGGTCGACGTGCAGACGCCTCCAGTTATACCATTATGTGAGTTTCTCAACCATATTTATGTCTTTGATATTGTTTATTCAAAAATAGTTGACAACTAATTTCTATTGACAGCTTATTTCCAATCAAGCTAACATGCCCGACACTTGGTAGACAGGACCTACTACTGTCCCGGGGCTAAACTAAACTGCGATGAGATAAGTCATTATGTTTCATGGCTTGAGGATCTTCTTACTGTCAAGAAAAATTATTTTTTTGGACTTGAAAATCTTAGTACTCAAAACGTGCGACCAATAGTGTTCGTACTTAAACTATAGTCACATCTATTTAGGAAAGATGGTAAGATTTTTACTATTTGTCCTCAGTGCATCTTTTGCATACATTATTTTTTAAGCTAAACTTCATTGCTAAGTATGTTACTATACGATGTTCTTCAACAGGGACTCCCGATGAATGTTGTGCCTCATTGGATGGAGACTAAAGGTCGCATAAGAATTGTTAGCTTACGACCAAGATATCCTACAATGCACCTTAGTGCATACATGATTTCTAAAAGCGAGGAATGCTAATAGTGAAAGACTGGAGCAAAATTGTGAACGATCGCAGAGAAGTACTAGGGGGCAGCAATCAGAAGCACAACCCACGATTAGGAGACAGGTTCATCGGCATGCTCCAACTTGATGAAGCAGGAGAGCTACACATGTTTTATGTTATTTTACCTGAGAGAGAGTAGCAGGAGTGATTAATTAGCTGGCTAGAAATGAGTTTGAAGATGATGATGTGCTACACTATGACTATGATGATTACATAGCTAGTGTTGGTGGTAATGATTATGATGATTATTATTAGCTAGTGTTGGTGGTGATTAGATAGCTACCGCAGCTAGTGTTCGTGGTGATTAGCTAGCTAGAATGAGTTTGAAGATGATGATGTGCTACACTATGACTATGATGATTAAATAACTACTGTTGGTGGTAATGACTATGATGATGATTACATAGCTTGTGGTGGCGGATTAGATTCAAGTGGAGGCAACATGTGGTGCACATCGAAAGTACTACTAGTCCAAACTAGATCAAGTTTGGATTAGTAGTACACTTTTGATATGCACCACATATTGCCTCTACTTAAACCTAATCCACATTTATTTGACACACTGTTATGGACATAATGATATAAACCTCATAATTGGTATTGTACCAAAATTTGTATAACGGCGTATAAATACACTTAAAAAAGGAATACTAGTAGTGATGGACAGGAAACACGCTAATACTAGCTAGATTAGCAGCAACGCGTTATAGAACAAACGTTGCGGCTATGAGTCTTAGCAGTAGCGCACGTCATGCGCGCTACTGCTAAGTAATAGCTGTAGCGCCATATTAGTAGCGCGGTTACCCGCGATACAAGTGGGTACTAAACCCGCGCTACTACTAGGGTTTTCCCAACCCTAGTAGTGTCTCGCCCTTCCACCATTGCTAGCCTCTCTTGTGCCACGCAACTTTCGCCGGTACCATACACCCACCATATACCTTCCTCAAAACAGCCACCATACTTCTACGTCTTGAGCTTGCATTGGTTTTCCTTGAAGAGGAAAGGGTGATGCAGCAAAGTAGCGTAAGTATTTCCCTCAGTTTTTTAGAACCAAGGTATCAATCCATTAGGAGGCTCCTCAAAAGTCCCACACACCTACACAAATAAACAAAGAACTCGCAACCAACGCAATAAAGGGGTTGTCAATCCCTTCACGGCCACTTGCAAAAGTGAGATCTGATAGAGATAGTATGATAAGATAAAAATATTTTTGGTATTTTATAATATAGATGCAAAAAGTAAAGATGCAAATAAAAGTAGATTGAAAGCTTATATGATAAAAGATAGACCCGGGGGCCATAGGTTTCACTAGTGGCTTCTCTCAAGAGAGCATAAGTATTACGGTGGGGAACAGATTACTATCGAGCAATTGATAGAAAAGCAAATAATTATGAGATTATCTAGGCATGATCATGTATATATGCATCACGTCCGTGACAAGTAGACCGACTCCTACCTGCATCTACTACTATTACTCCACACATCGACCGCTCCAGCATGCATCTAGAGTATTAAGTTCATAAGAACAGAGTAACGCATTAAGAAAGATGACATGATGTAGAGGGATAAACTCAAGCAATATGATATAAACCCCATCTTTTTATCCTCGATGGCAACAATACAATATGTGCCTTGCAACCCTTTCTGTCACTGGGTAAGGACACCGCATGATTGAACCCAAAGCTAAGCACTTCTCCCATGGCAAGAAAGATCAATCTAGTAGGCCAAACCAAACTGATAATTCAAAGAGACTTGCAAAGATAACTCAATCATACATAAAAGAATTCAGAGGAAATTCAAATATTTCTCATAGATAAACTTGATCATAAACCCACAATTCATCGGATCTCGACAACAAACACACCGCAAAAAGAGTTACATCAAATAGATCTCCACAAGAGAGGGGGAGAACATGGTATTGAGATCCAAAAAGAGAGAAGAAGCCATCTAGAGAATAACTATGGACCCGGAGGTCTGTGGTAAACTACTCACAACTCATCGGAGGGGCTATGGCATTGATGTAGAAGCCCTCCATGGTCAATTCCCCCGCCGGCGGAGCGTCGGTGAAGGCTCCAAGATGGGATCTCACGGATACAGAAGGTTACGGCGGTGGAAATTGTTTTTGGTTGGCTCCTTGGATGTTTTCAGGGTACGTGGGTATATATAGGAGGAAGAAATACGTCGGTGGCCGCCCGAGGGGCCCAGGAGACAGGGGGCGCGCCTAGAGGGGGTGTGCGCGCCCTCCTATCTCCTGGCCGCCTCGATTGCTTCTTGACTTGCAATCCAAGTCCTCTGGATCACGTTCATTCCAAAAATCACGCTCCTAAAGGTTTCATACTGTTTGGACTCCGTTTGATATTCCTTTTCTTCGAAATACTGAAATAGGCAAAAACAAAACAGCAACTTGGGCTGGGCCTCCAGTTAGTAGGTTAGTCCCAAAAATGATATAAATGTGTAAAGTAAAGCCCATAAACATCCAAAAGGGGTAATATAATAGCATGGAACAATCAAAAATTATAGATACGTTGGAGACGTATCAAGCAACCCCAAGCTTAATTCCTGCTCATCCTCGAGTAGGTAAATGATAAAAACAGAATTTTTGATGTGGAATGCTCCCTAGCATAATTCTCAATGTAATTTTCTTTGTTGTGGCATGAATGTTCAGATCCAAATGATTCAAAATAAAAGTTCATATTGACAAAAGAAATAGTAATACTTCAAGCATACTAATCAAAGCAATCATGTCTTCTCAAAATAACATGGCTAAAGAAAGTTCATCCCTACAAAATCATATAGTTAGGCTATGCTTCATTTTTATCACACAAAGATGTTCCAAAATTCTACACCTCTGATGACAAGCCAAGCAATTGTTTCGTACTTAAATAATCTCAAACTTTTTCAACTTTCATGCAATACATGAGCGTGAACCATGGATATAGAACTATGGGTGGAATAGAATATGATGATGGGGATTGTGTGGAGAAGACAAAAAAAGGAGAAAGTCTCACATTGACTAGGATAATCAACGGGCTATGGAGATGCCCATCAAGTGATGTCAACATGAGGAGTAGGGATTGCCATGCAACGGATGCACTAGAGCTATAAATGAATGAAAGCTCAACAAAATAAAACTAGTGGGTGTGCATCCAACTTGCTGGCTCACGAAGACCTAGGGCATTTGAGGAAGCCCATCGTAGGAATATACAAGCCAAGTTCTGTAATGAATAATTCCCACTAGTATATGAAAGTGACAACATATGAGACTCACTATATGAAGAACATGGTGCTACTTTGAAGCACAATATATGGGACTCACTATATGAAGGACATGGTGCTACTTTGAAGCAGAAGTGTGGAAAAAGAGATAGTAACATTGCCCCTTTTTATTTATTTTCTTTTTTTCTTTTTTTCTTTTTTTTCTTTTTTTCTTTTTTTTCTTTGGGACAATGCTCTAACAATGATGATCATCACACTTTTATTGCTTACAACATATGAATTACAACTCGAAACTAGAACAAGATATGACTCTATATGAATGCCTCCGGCGGTGTACCGGGATGGTGCAATGAATCAAGGGTGACATGTATGAAAAAATTATACATGGTGGCTTTGCCACAAATACAATGTCAACTACATGATCATGCAATGGCAATAGGACAAAAGTAATGTATGTCATGATGATGAACGGAACGGTGGAAAGTTGCATGGCAATATATCTCGGAATGGCTATGGAAATGCCATAATAGGTAGGTATGGTGGCTGTTTTGAGGAAGATATAAGAAGGTTTATGTGTGATAGAGCGTATCGTATCACGGGGTTTGGATGCACCGACGAAGTTTGCACCAACTCTCAAGGTGAGAAAGGTCAATGCACGGTACCGAAGAGGCTAGCAATGGTGGAAAGGTAAAAGTGCGTAGAATCCATGGACTCAACATTAGTCAAAAGAACTCATATACTTACTGCAATAATTTAGAAGTCATCAAAAACCAAGCACTATGCGCATGCTCCTAGAGGGATAGATTGGTAGGAAAAGACCATCGCTCGTCCCCGACCGCCACTCATAAGGATGCACAATCCAAGCACACCTCATGTTTCAAATTTGTTACACAACTTTAACCATACGTGCATGCTACGGGACTTGCTAACTTCAACACAAGCATTCTTTAAATTCATAATCACCCAACTAGCATGACTTTAATATCACTACCTCCATATCTCAAAACAATTATCAAGTATCGAATTGATCATAGCATCCAATTCACTTCCTATGATAGTTTTTGTTATACCCAACTTAGATGCCTACCATCCTAGGACCAATTTATAACCATAGCAAATACCATGATGTTCTAAAAGACTCTCAAAGTAATATAAGTGAAGCATGAGAGACTAGCAATTTCTACAAAATTAAGCCACCGCCGTGCTGTAAAAGATATAAGTGAAGTACTAGAGCAAAAACTATCAAGCTCAAAAGATATAAGTGAAGCACATAGAGTATTCTAATAAATTCTAATCAAGTAGGCTTCTCCCAAAAGGTGTGTACAGCAAGAATGATTGTGGTAAACTAAAAAGCAAATACTAATATCATACACGACGCTCCAAGCAAAACACATATCATGTGGCGAATAAAAATATAGCTCCAAGTAAAGTTACCAATGAACGAAGACGAAAGAGGGGATGCCTTCCCGGGGCATCCACAAGCTTAGGCTTTCGGCTACTCTTGAATATCTTGTGGTGCCATGGGAATCCCCAAGCTTAGGATTTTGCCACTCCTTATTCCATAGTCCATCAAATCTTTACCCAAAACTTGAAAACTTCACAACACAAAACTCAACAGGAAACCTCATAAGCTCCGTTAGTGAAAGAAAACAAAACCACCACATAAGGTACTGTAATGAACTAATTATTTATTTATATTGGTGTTAAACCTACTGTATTCCAAGTTCTCTATGGTTTATACCACTTATACTAGCCATAGATGCATCAAAATAAGCAAACAACACACGAAAAATAGAATTTGTCAAAAACAGAACAATCTGTAGCAATCTATAACTAACGCCAACTTCTGGAACTCTAAAAATCCTACCAAAATAGAAAGTCCTGGGAAATTTGTCTACTGATCAGCAGCAAAAAGTATCAACGCAAATGCACGTTTCTGTGATTTAACAGAACTAATTTTGTTTGCGCAAAGTTTCTGTTTTTCAGCAGAATCAAATTAACTATCACCATAGGTTATCCTATAGGTTCTACTTGGCACAAACACTAATTAAAGCATAAAAACACAGCTAAACAGAAGGTAGATGCAAAATTTATTACTAAACAGAAACAAAAACAAAAAACTTAAATAAAATTGGGTTGCCTCCCAACTAGCGCTATTGTTTAACGCCCCTAGCTAGGCATTGAGATTTCGATGATGCTCACATGAAAAACAAGAATTGAAGCACAAAGAGAGCATCATAAAACATGTGAAAAAAACACATCTAAGTCTAACATACTTCCTATGCATAGGCATCTTATAGGCAAACAAATTATCAAGGCAAGCAAAAACTAGCATATGCAAGGAAGAAGAGAGAAACAATAGCAATCTCAACATAATTTTGAACATTCTCCAAATATGTGGGATCTAAAGTTGAAACTCTTCCAAACCCACTTTCAATATTATTGCTAACATTATTATCAATCTCATATTCACAAAGGGGCTCAAATAAATTTTCAAGATCGTAAGAAGAATCACTCCAATCATGATCATTGCAACAAGTAGTAGACATAGCAAAACTAGCATCCCCAAGCTTAGGGTTTTGCATATTATTAGCACAATTGACATCAAGAGAATTTATAATAAAATCATTGCAATCATGCTTTTTATTCAAGGAGCTATCGTGAATCTCTTCATAAATTTCTTCATCACAATTTTCAGATTCACGAATTTCAAGCAAAACCTCATAAAGATAATCTAGTGCACACAACTCACTAGCAATTGGTTCAACATAATTGGATCTCTTAAAAAGATTAGCAAGTGGATGAGGATCCATAAACTTCTAGCAATCAAAGATGCAAGCAAAAGGAAGGCACATGGAGACACAAGATCGAACGGAAGAGGGGCAAAGAAAAGGCAAAGGTGAAGTGGGGGAGAGGAAAACGAGAGGCAAGTGGCAAATAATGTAAATGAGAGGGAGATGAGTTTGTGATGGGTACTTGGTATGTCTTGACTTGAGCGAAGACCTCCCCGACAACGGCGCCAGAAATCCTTCTGGCTACGTCTTGAGCTTGCGTTGGTTTTCCTTGAAGAGGAAAGGGTGATGCAGCAAAGTAGCGTAAGTATTTCCCTCAGTTTTTGAGAACCAAGGTATCAATCCATTAGGAGGCTCCTCAAAAGTCCCACGCACCTACACAAACAAACAAAGAACTCGCAACCAACGCAATAAAGGGGTTGTCAGTCCCTTCACGGCCACTTGTGAAAGTGAGATCTGATAGAGATACACTACTAGGGAAAAGCCTAGCAGCAGCGCGGGTTTTAGGCCTGTCAGTAGCGCGGACTGGAGCGCTACTGGTACGGCGCTACAACTAAAGCTTAGCAGTAGCGTGCCTCAACCCAAGCTACTGCTAAATCGACTTAGTAGTAGCGCTTCCCCAGAGGAGCGCTACTGGTAATTAGTAGTAGCGCTTCTCCCTGCCCGCGCTACTACTATTATTTCGTATTTTATTTCTTTTTTATTTCATGTTGTATTCATACACCTTTATACAAGTTTTCATACAACAGGAATTTAGAGATTGTTTTTACATCATAATGAGTTATTAGATCACAGGGTGAAAGAACCGTGGATTAGTTTCAAGTGGATGTCCATAAATATCATCGTCATCATCATATCATTAACAATTATCATCATAATACATCATTGTCATATAACACCTCCTCAAGATCATCGTTTTCATCAATGACATCACATAGCAAATTGGTCACTAGTCGTAATCACAAGTACTCCTCATCATCAACTCTAACACATTGTACCACATAATAAACATATTGTACCTCATAGGACCTACTACATTCTCTAAGGTAAAATAGCAAACAACAAGATAGTCCCTGACTCTCCATTATGGAGAATGGAGATTATCCTGTCTCCAATTCTTTCCTTTCTCTTAATGTTACTTCCAAGAACCTCCTTGCAAATGTCCAAACATTTTTTCCATTCTTTGATGAGCATGTGTTCACCAGTTTTAGAAATCCGATATGCATAGGTGAGCTCCCTAGATTGACCTGGTAGTATGTTCATAACTCTAAGGCGACTATTCAGATACATCAGATGAGGCACACAATCCATCGGAATTTTCTGTTGAAAAACATAGTAATAACTTCGTAGTTAGAAATGATGTACTAGTTTTAGAAGTATGCAAAAGATGCACGGGTGTCGTAATAGTAAAAAATCTTACCAGGGTATCTCCATAGAAGTTACCGTGGTTCAACACGTGCACTAGTGGCACGTATTCACCATAATTTGGAGGAGTTCGATAATAGGTATTGTAATTCTCAAGATAAGTACAATAAGCGATTAGATGACTTTTCTCCTTATAAGTTAATTCGGAGCCATCAGTGTAGTGAGTTTCGTCTACCATCTTCCGCACATTCTTTGAAGAATCAAAATAAGCTGTCAATGGAAATAAGATGTCAACTATTTTGAAATAAACAATATGAATTAGTTAATAACTATGTTTGAGAAACTCACATTGTGGTAGAATCGGAAGCGTATCAACAAGGACCCAAATGTCCATGTTGTCTTGCTCAATGTCAGGATCACCAAGATCCATGGTGACAATCATACCCTTATAAAAACCATACATTTTGCAAAGTGCTTCCCAATTTTGGCAACCAAAATGGGTTACGCTCTGAGCATTGCACAGATTTACTTCAAAATCCATATCATGATCGGTCCTTAGGTGTATTTTCTTTGTTTCAAAATTTTCATTGTCGTCAAAACCCATCCTCTCCAAGACATAGCGTCTTGCATGGCATGGGATAATCTAGTCGAATTGTAAAAGATGAAAATTAGACGTTGAAATAGTTGAAGTCATGCTTAATTACAAAAAAAAACACTTGTCGTTGTTGCGTACCGTTTCAACATTGAAGGTCTCCTCGAGCTTAATGCTGAAGCGCCGATCTTCGTCCAGCTCAATGAACCTGTCGCACATACCTCGATCATCGTGGCACCAGCTGCACTCCCCCGGAGACTGTCGTCTTCCGAGTACGACATTTCCTATGTTCACAATTCAAAGATTAAACTTGTACAATTAAATATATGTACTAAAAAATCTAAATTAGATCATTATTTTTCGAGAAGATCCAGGCCACTCGATATTTCCTACATATTCTAGCACAAGTCATGCCAGAATTCATGAAAAAACCCGGCATGACCTTTGCTAAAAAAAGGACATATCGAGCGCCTGAAATTTGCCGGAACGGAAATTAATCAACACTCCAGCAAAACATAGGCCACTCGGAGGTGTAACCTGAACATGACCAACCACTTGGGCAACCACATATCCTATATGAGCTACACAAGATATACATGGAGATTTGGCAGGTCTCACCTCGAGGTCGGAGGGGGTCAGTGACAGGGACGATGGCGGGGATGATGGAGGGGCTCCTTGATTTCTGCAAAAGCAAAAAAAACCTATAAGTTATCACTAATACATCCCGAATAATTGCTTGAACTAAAAAAATAACAACAAATATGACATGTTGTACTAGTACTATTAATTCAACTAGTTCTTACTAAATATAAACTTACTATAAATAGAAAAAACTAGTTCTTTCTAAAAATAAAGTAGTTCAACTAGTTATGTTAATTTATTACTAAACTAGTTCAACTAAAACTAAACTAGTTAAACTAGTTTATTAATTTACTTACTAAATATACATTAGTTCTATTAATTCAACTAGTTTATTAATTTACTTACTAAACTAGTTCAACTAAAAGTTAACTAGTTCAACTACTAAAAAATATTATCTATGAACCCTAAATTAACATCTACTACTACTAAAAAACATCTAGTACTAACTAAGTAGAGAGAAAGGGGTGGGGGAGGGGTGGGGGGCCTACAGAGAGGGGAGAGACTATGGCGTGGAGGTGCTCAGTGACGGAGAGGTAGGGGCAGCGAGGGCGGGCTCGGGATCGGGAGGCGGCGGTGTTGGGCGGGCTCGGGCGGCGGCGGTGAGGTCGAGGGCGGCGACGGTGAGATCGAGGGCGGCGATGGTGAGGTCGAGAGCGACGACGCACAGCGGCGCTGAGGTTGAGGGCGGGCGGTGGCCGTGAGGGCAGGCTCTGGCGGCGGCGACAGAGGAGTTGGGGGAACAGGGCCGGGGGGAGTGGGGGGAAAGGAGGACTTAGCAAAATTTTGAGCCCGCGTGTGGTTAAGTCGAACTAGCAGTAGCGCTGTTTCGTAAACGTGCTATAGCTAAGTTAGCTATAGCGTGTTTCAGAAAAACACGCTGCTGCTATAGGAAGCAGTAATTTATTTTGTTTATCCTTATATTTTCTTTTTTTTTTTCATTTCTCTGTTTCCTACTTCTATCATTTTCACTTACTTTTCTATTTTTTTTCATTTTTCTTTTATTTCTTAGTAGTAGCGCTGTACGCAGGAAACGTGCTGCAATAATGACCATAGTGGTAGCGCGCTTTGCGCGGAATCGCTACTACTACTCTTAGCCTACCGCAAACACGGTGGAAATTATAATGGTAGCGCTTGTTTCTGAACATGCGCTACTGCTATAGTTTAAGCTATAGCGCGCTTTGCACGAACGCGCTACTACAAATTAGCAGTAGTGCCTTATTTTAACCAGCGCTACTGCTATACCTCTGTGTATAGGCTTTTCCCTAGTAGTGATAGTATGATAAGATAAATATATTTTTGGTATTTTATAATGTAGATGCGAAAAGTAAAGATGCAAATAAAAGTAGATTGAAAGCTTACATGATAAAAGATAGACCCGGGGGCCATAGGTTTCACTAGTGGCTTCTCTCAAGATAGCATAAGTATTACGGTGGGTGAACAAATTACTGTCAAGCAATTGATAGAAAAGCGAATAATTATGATATTATCTAGGAATGATCATGTGTATAGGCATCACGTCCGTGACAAGTAGACCGACTCCTGCCTACATCTACTACTATTACTCCACACGTCGACCGCTATCCAGCATGCATCTAGAGTATTAAGTTCATAAGAACAGAGTAACGCATTAAGAAAGATGACATGATGTAGAGGGATAAACTCAAGCAATATGATATAAACCCCATCTTTTTATCCTCGATGGCAGCAATACAACACGTGCCTTGCAACCCTTTCTGTCACTGGGTAAGGACACCGCAAGATTGAACACAAAGCTAAGCACTTCTCCCATGGCAAGAAAGATCAATCTAGTAGGCCAAACCAAACTGATAATTCGAAGAGACTTGCAAAGATAACTCAATCATACATAAAAGAATTCAGAGGAGATTCAAATATTTCTTATAGATAAACTTGATCATAAACTCACAATTCATCGGATCTCGACAAACACACCGCAAAAAGAGTTACATCAAATAGATCTCCACAAGAGAGGGGGAGAACATGTATTGAGATCCAAAAAGAGAGAAGAAACCATCTAGCTAATAACTATGGACCTGAAGCTCTGTGGTAAACTACTCACAACTCATCGGAGGGGCTATGGTGTTGATGTAGAAGCCCTCTGTGGTCAATTCCCCCTCCGGCGGAGCGCCGGCGAAGGCTCCAAGATGGGATCGCGGATACAGAAGGTTACGGCCATGGAAATTGTTTTTCGTTGGCTCCTTGGATGTTTTCGGGGTACGTGGGTATATATAGGAGGAAGAAGTACGTCGGTGGCTGCCCGAGGGGCCCAGGAGACAGGGGGCGCGCCCAGAGGGGGTGGGCGCGCCCTCCTATCTCCTGGCCGCCTCAATTGCTTCTTGACTTGCACTCCAAGTCCTCTAGATCACGTTCTTTCCAAAAATCACGCTCCCGAAGGTTTCATTCCGTTTGGACTCCGTTTGATATTACTTTTCTTCGAAATACTGAAATAGGCAAAAAAACAGCAATTCGGGCTGGGCCTCCGGTTAGTAGGTTAGTCGCAAAAATGATATAAGTGTGTAAAATAAAACCCATAAACATCCAGAAGGGGTAATATAATAGGATGGAACAATAAAAAATTATAGATACGTTGGAGACGTATCACATACCTACCTATTATGGCATTTTCATAGCCATTCCGAGATATATTGTCATGCAACTTTTCCACCGTTTCGTTTATTATGACACGCTCCATCATTGTCATATTGCTTTCCATGATCATGTAGTTCACATCGTATTTGTGGCAAATCCACCGTTCATAATTCTTTCATACATGTCATTCTTGAATCAATACACATCCCGGTACACCGCCGGAGGCATTCACAAAGAGTCATATTTTGTTCTAAGTATTGAGTTCTAATTCTTGAGATGTAAGTAAATAAAAGTGTGATGATCTTCATTATTAGAGCATTGTCCCATGTGAGGAAAGGATGATGGAGACTATGACTCCCCTACAAGTCGGGATGAGACTCCTGACGAAAAAATGAAAAATAAGTAAAAAAAAGAGGTCATAAAAAAAGAGAAAGAGAAGGCCCAAATAAAAAAATGAGAGAAAAAGAGAGAAGGAGCAATGTTACTATTCTTTTTCCACACTTGTGCTTCAAAGTAGCACCATGACCTTCATTATAGAGAGTCTCCTATTTTATCACTGTCATATACTAGTGGGAATTTTCATTATGGAACTTGGCTTGTATATTCCAATGATGGGCTTCCTCTAAATGCCCTAGGTCTTCGTGAGCAAGCAAGTTGGATGCACACACACTTAGTTTCTTTTTGAGCTTTCATACACATATAGCTCTAATGCATCCGTTGCATGGAAATCCCTACTCACTCACATTGATATCTATTGATGGGCATCTCCATAGCCCGTTGATACGTCTAGTTGATATGAGACTATCTTATCATTTTTGTCCTCTCCACAACCACCATATTCTATTCCACCTTAGTGCTATATCCATGGCTCACGCTCATGTATTGCATGAAGATTGAAAAAGTTTGAGAACATCAAAAGTATGAAACAATTGCTTGGCTTGTCATCGGGGTTGTGCATTATTTAAATATTTTGTGTGATGAAGATAGAGCATAGCCAGACTATATGATTTTGTAGGGATAACTTTCTTTGGCCATGTTATTTTGAGAAGACATGATTGCTTTGTTAGTATGCTTGAAGAATTATTATTTTTATGTCAATATTAAACTTTTGTTTTGAATCTTTCAGATCAGAACATTCATGCCACAATAAGGAAAATTACATGGATAAATATGTTAGGTAGCATTCCACATCAAAAATTCTGCTTTTATCATTTACCTACTCAAGGAAGAGCAGGAATTAAGCTTGGGGATGCTTGATACGTCTCCAACATATCTATAATTTTTGATTGTTCCCTGATATTATATTATCTGTTTTGGATGTTTAATAGGCATTTATATGCTATTTTATATTATTTTTGGGACTAACCTATTATCCGAGAGCCCAGTGTCAGTTTCTGTTTTTTTGCCTATTTTAGAGTTTCGCAAAAACGAATACCAAACTGAGTCCAAATGGAATGAAACTTTTGCGATGATCTTTCTTGAACCAAAAGCAAACCAGAAGACTTGGAGATGAAGTCGGAGATGCAAGGAGGCGACCACGAGGGTGGTGGGCGCTCCCCCTACCTCGTGGGCCCCTCGTGGGTCTCCTGACCTAGTTTCTTCGCCTATATATACTCTTATACCCTAAAAACATCCATGGGAGCCACCAAACCACTTTTCCACCACCGCAACCTTCTGTACCCGTGAGATCCCATCTAGGGGCCTTTTCCGGCATCCTGCTGGAGGGGGATTCGATCACCGAGGGCTTCTAAATCAACACCATTACCTCTCCGATGAAGCGTGAGTAGTTTACCACAGACCTACGGGTCCATAACTAGTAGCTAGATGGTTTCTTGTCTCTCTTTGATTCTCAATACCATGTTCTCCTTGATGTTCTTGGAGATCTATTCGATGTAATATTCTTTTGTGGTGTGTTTGCCGAGATCCGATGATTTGTGGATTTATGATCAGATTATCTATGAATATTTTTGGTTCTTCTCTGAATTCTTATATGCATGATTTGATATCTTTGCAAGTCTCTTCGAATTATCGGGTTAGTTTGGCCTACTAGATTGGTCGTTCTTGCAATGGGAGAAGTGCTTAGCTTCTGGTTCAATCTTGCGGTGTCCTTTCCTAGTGACAGTAGGGGCAGCAAGGCACGTATTGTATTGTTGCCATCGAGGATGAAAAGATGGGGTTTTCATCATGTTCCTTGAGTTAATTTCTCTACATCATGTCATCTTACTTAATGCATTACACCGTTCTTATGAACTTAATACACTACACGCATTCTGGATAGGGGTTGATGTGTGGAGTAATAGTAGTAGATGTAGAATCGTTTTGGTCTACTTGACACGAACATGATGCCTATATTCATGATCATTGCCTTAGATATCGTCATAACTTTGAGCTTATCTATCAATTGCTCGACAGTAATTTCTCACCCACCGTAATATTTGCTATCTTGAGAGAAGCCACTAGTGAAACCTATGGCCCCCGGGTCTATTTTACATCATATTAGTTTCACATCAACTTGCCTATTTCTATCTCCGTTCCTTATTTTGCAATCTTTATTTTCCAATCTATAAACCAAAAATACCAAAATATTTACTTTACCGTTTATCTATCTCGATCAGATCTTACTTTTGCAAGTAACCGTGATGGATTGGCAACCCCTTTATCGCATTGGGTGCAAGTTGTTGATTGTTTGTGCAGGTATTCGGTGACTTGTGCGTTGTCTCCTACTTGATTGATACCTTGGTTCTCAAACTGAGGGAAATACTTACGCTACTTTGCTGCACCTCCCTTTCCTCTTCAAGGGAAAAACCAACGCAAGCTCAAGAGGTAGCAGCCTTTTACAATCGTCGTTCCGACCATGATACCCTTAAAATACCATTTCCTGTGCAAGTTTAAGCACATGTCTTCTACAGAGCAATACCCCATTCCAACCTCTACTTTGATCTGTCGTCGAGTATAACCCCCTGGTATCTCGATATTATCACAGAACCACATAACTTCTTATGAGTTCGTCATCAAGTACTACATTCTCACCGGTTCCAATTTTTCCTGGGTTCTGAGTGGTTAGTCACTCGAGTACACCGATAACTGAATCACATGCGTTCTATGATTCAACCATTCTTAGCAATCTTCTTTGCTTACGAGTTTGTACCCGATCACTTCATTCCTAGCCTGATTGACTATATCATTATTGAGCTAATTTTTAATTGTGCTACCTAGTCCTTCTTCACGGAGCACAATTTTCGACGATGAGCTAACCCTACGTAGATCTTCCTCATCATATCATTTCGTCTTGAACAGCAAGCTTGATTTCGCGTATGTGTCCTATCCTTGGTTCCAATAACCTTTCGCTTCATCATTCCTTTGACTTGATGTCATCGCTGATCGATTACACCTTCATGAAATCTCTCGACAATTGTGTCATGATCATCATCAACATGTTGAGCTCTTCCAGGATATCAATCAAATTCATGATGGGAAATACCATCCTTGCCCCTCGATGATTGTGTTATCATCGACAACTTTCTTGCCTTCCCCCAACACAAACTTGTTCATGTTATGGATGCAACTTGCTATCCAGCTTGTATGATGTTCTACCTTGAAGTATGTTTGTCTTTTATGTCAAGGATGTTGTGAGGATTGCTTCACCTTTTATGAATTTTTCAAATAGTGATACTTCTCACCATCACCATTCTTTCTTGGTTCCCATGTTAATTCTAACCGGGGCACCAACAAGTGAATGGTGTTTTTTGGATTCTGTACTTCTAGCAACCCTGATGCTTTGAAGTAATGATCGACAGTTCATTCTTAGACCATCGGTTATTGGATCACCATTCTAACAATTGATCAGGCTACCTATGCCCATATTTCGGGCACACCTGTCAACCAATGTTTAATTTTGGATGCTTTCCTCGAACATACATCATTATATTGTACCGTTTGATCTGGCAAATGTTTTCTCCTTGTTCACATAATTGTGGAAATCCATCTTGTTGGAAATCTCGAGGATTGTCGCTGAGTCCATCAGCCACCCCTCATCCTATCCTTAGTTTGAACTCTTGTGTCAGAACTCAATCCTGAGAATCTTACAATGTCATCTCATCAATTTGCGTTGCACCTTTTCTTCTCAGGCATCCCGAGTCCGAGGTATCCTGACACCAGTCAGATTTGAATCTCGGTCAGAAATGATGGTTGGAACATATTTCCAAGAGCTATAACGTTGGTCTTTATATAGCCCTGTAGGGTGATGTCATGCCTAGCACACCTTCCCGGAGGACCTATTGTTATAGTTTCGTTTTTAGAAAGGTTAACCATTCTTCCATGATGAAATTGCAAGACTTATTCTATAAGTTTTTCCTGATGGATCCTTTGTGTATCTTAAGTCTGACCTTTATTTGAAGGCCATGCCAATGCTAACTCGAAGCATGACTGTGGTACTCCGACGTTCAATAAGAACATTGGAAGCGCAATGCTAGACAATTTATTAATCAGCTAGCCAAACACCATTGTATGGTTAATGTCATGAAACTTCTCTCCCCTTTCCTAAAGGCCTTACTATGTTATATCCTGTCATGGATATCATGCTCTGCTTGCGCCTGGGAAGGAGATACACCTAATACTCATGTATACCCCTTTTTCCTTTCCATTGTTCGGTTTAAATCTGATAATCAATTCTTTCCTTTCCATTGGTTTGTTTAACCCTTCTTGTGATCTATATGATATAAGCAGCAATAATTCCCTGCTTATGTAAACACCTCGGTGTACAACTCTCTCAGTAAGATCCTGTTGCTTTTGTTGATGACATTCTGGTAACCACCGATGGACAAGAACTTTGCCTATTGGTTTGTCTCATTTCAATGAGCGAGAAAGTGTTTCTCTTCGTCCCTCTCCCTTGGTACTAATGTTGTTGCCAACATAACTGACATGTTATCCTCTGACATGCCTTGCTATCATGACCTTGTAATTTGTCGGTGCCCTTTTCTACCTTTAACCCGCATGGTGGGCCCATAAACAACAGTTCCACAGGATCAAAACCTGACTCTCCTGTACATCCCTATTTCCAAATGTTTATCCTTCGAACTTTACCTCGTATGTAATTCCGCGAGCTACCTTCCGTCAGATGCTATGTTTCGGTACCAGACATAATATTTGTTCTCCTTGCTCTGAACCCCTTTCACACCCTGTTTTAGACATTGAACGATTGACTATCCACTTGAAACTTCTTATTGCACCTTCTTACTTTCCTCTCGATGTTTTTCTTAAGTTCAATTAGAGAGTTACTTTCTGCCACATTCCCTGAACTATCTACCAGATAATCAACCTTGTAGAGGTCCGTTCTTCCAAAGTTACCCCTTGTCCTTTTCATAAGTACGATGGAGTTCTCGACGAAAGGATGCCAACTTCTTCATGATGATCTGAAGTAGAGAAATGAAGATGACATTGTAATGGATCGACCACTTCGAGAAGAGCAACCAGGAACAAAAGGATCCATTGGAATTACGTGAGCACAACTTTCCCCCTCACTTCCCCTCTTAAATCTCGGGACGAGATTTCTTGTAGTGGAGGAGAATTGTGACGCCTAGATAATTAAGCTAAAGTAACCCTCTGCTAATGGCGCCATGTCACCACGATTACTGTTGATAAATTCACGTTGATTCAAACCCCATTCAAATTCAATTTTTAAAATCAAGTCAAACTTTAAAAGTTTTCAAATGTCAAAACTCAAATGTTCATCATGTGGAAAATAATTCCTAATTAATTATGGTGGAGAAACCAACATTTTATAAAGTGTCTAAGTGCCCCAAAATAATTAAATCACTGACTCAAACAATAATTTAGATGCTTTTTAAATTATAAAAATCCCAAACCTTTTTATTTAAGTGCCAAACTTTTCGTGGCAGTGTTATATAATGTAATGTTATTTATGGGACTAGTTACATATTTTCACAAAAGCCAACTAGTGACTAAAGGAATTACAAAACAGAATTCATAAAAGAAAAACAAATTAGTAATAAAAAGAAGGTAGAAAAGTGAAACGGCCACATGCCACTTTGCACTTAGGCCTGCACAGTGCCAGTGCAACCCAGCTGGCCCAGCCAGCCTCCCCCGCTCGTCGTCTTCCCCCTTCCTATTCCCTGATGCGCTGGACGCCTGTGCGTCGTCCATGGCGCGAGAAGCCGCATGCGTCGGCCATCCGCCGCTCCCCTGTCGCCTTCTAGGTCACCCCGACCTAAACCCTAAACCTAGCGCCTCCAGTTCCCCTCTCCCTCGCGCCGCTCCTCTCTTCCCCCTCTCCCCGAGCGCAACTGTTGCCACCGCCTACTTGCCCGCATTGCCACCGGCGGCCTCGACGCCTGAAACCGCGCTCGGAAGAACCACCGTCGTCTCCTATATTGCCTGAGGCAACCCGTGGTCAGCGCTCCCTCTTCGTGGTGAGCTCCGCCCCCAAAACCCCTTGTCTGTGCCGTGAATCCGTGGAGTAGCTCACCATTGCCATTACCGTGTCCGTGTTGCCACTGCTCGACTCACCGATGTGGCCACGGCCGTTGTGGACCTCGCCCGACCCCCAGCACCGTGCTCCTGGTGCTCCCAAGAGCACGACGCACCCTCGCACGCCTTACCTCGTGCCCCGTAGCGCCGTCGCTGCCTCCCGAACGCCACGCCGCTCTTTGTCACCATTCCGGCCAGATCCGGCCAACTCCGACGACGCCACCGGTCCCAGTCGACGCGCCGTCGTCTGGCCATTTGAACGCTCCCAACCGCGCCTCGATCCGTGCCCTGTGCACGATTTCCGGTGAGACCCGTGCATATCCGCCGCTGGTTAGGTCGCCGCCGGCGCAACTCTGGCGACGCTGACATAATGTCCGGCCGGGTTAGTTGCTAATGCCCCTAATTAGTTAACCTAGTATGATTGACCATCGGCCCCACTGCCCTAATTAAAATTTGGTTTAACTAAATACTAATTAAACTACCTAATGTGCCACTCAAATATGCGGCCCTCCCTTTAATTAACCCATAGCTAAATTTATCTCTATTAATTAGTCTGTGTGAATGACAAGTGGGACCCAACCACTATTCCAGTGGATAAGGTCGGCCGAGTCAGCTGCCCACTCAGCAGCTGGTCCCACCAGTCAGCCTCTGCTGACTAGGTAGTTGACTGTCAACTGGCCCCACTATCAAACACACGTGTATCCCCTGGGTACACTCTTTGTGTATCCATACCAAGTAAGTTTAATATATATTTTTGAAATAAAATAATTCTAGAAAATTCAAAAAATGAATTAAAACTTCGAAAAATCATATAAAATAATTCGTAACTCAGATGCAAATACTTTGTACATGAAAGTTACTCAGAACGACGAGACAAATCCGAATATGTAGTCCATTCGTTCACCACACGTCCCTAGCATAGCGAACCTGCAACCATCCCCCTCCAGTCCGTCTGTCCGAAAACTCGAAATACCGGGAATACTTTCTCGGATGTTTCCCCACTTCGCCGGTCTCACCTACTACTGCGTTTGGACACTTGTAGCACTGCGTATTGCCATGTTACGCCTTGTGATGCTTTGATTGCTCTGTTATTTATTGTGTTCCCCCTTCGTTACTTCTTTCTGGTAGACCCCGAGACTGCCGGCGACCCCTAGTTCAACTACGGTGTTGGCGACCCTTCCTTCTTGCAAGAACAACCGGGCAAGCAAACTCCCTTTGATCAACCAGACATCGCCCACTCTCCAATCTCTTATTCTTGCATTAGGTTTGCTACTGTTGTTTATTCGATAGCTCATATTCTGTTGCATAGCCTATCATTGTTCCTACAATTGTTGATACCTTTACCTGCTATCCTAATGCTTAGTATAGGTTGCTAGTATTACATCAGTGGCCCTACACTCTTGTTCGTCTGCCATACTATAGTACTAGGCCGTGATCACTTCGGGAGGTGATCACGGGTTTATATTATATACTATTACATACTGATGTTACTGTTCGGAGATGGGGGCTGAAGGGGTAGGTGGTTCCACCCAGGTAGTGGTGGGCCTAGGTTCCCGACAGCCCCCTGATGGTTACTTTGTGGCGTAGCGACAGGGAAGGTTGCAACCACCTAGGAGACAGGTGGGTCTGGTCCCTGGCCTATATGCACTAACCAACTACGCAGGAACAGTTATGGGCACTCGACGTCAGGGTATCAGCTGAAGCCTTCTTGACGTTAGTGACTGAGCGGCGCGCGCTGGATTGGACTGGAACGCCTGCTCTTGTATTAGGGAGGCTAGGTCTGCTTACTGACTGGGTACGCAATGTGCAGGTGTGCAATGGGCGATGGGCCCAGACCCCCGCGCGCATAGGACTTAGACCGGTGTGCTGACCTCTCTATTGTGCCTAGGTAGGGCTGCGGCGTGTTTATCTTCCGAGGCCGGGCATGACCCAAGAAAGTGTGTCCGGCCAGAGGGATCGAGCGTGCTGGGTTATGTGGTGCACCCCTGCAGGGAAGTTTATGAAGGAAATATGCCCTAGAGGCAATAATAAAGTTATTATTTATTTCCTTATTTCATGATAAATGTTTATTATTCATGCTAGAATTGTATTAACCGAAAACATGATACATGTGTGAATACATAGATAAACATATAGTCACTAGTATGCCTCTACTTGACTAGCTCATTAATCAAAGATGGTTATGTTTCCTAACCATAGACATGTGTTGTCATTTGATTAATGAGATCACATCATTAGGAGAATGATGTGATTGACATGACCCATCCCGTTAGCTTAGCACTTGATCGTTTAGTATTCTGCTATTGCTTCCTTCATGACTTATACATGTTCCTGTAACTATGAGAATTGTGTAACTCCCGTTTACCGGAAGAACACTTTGGGTACTACCAAACGTCACAACGTAACTGGGTGATTATAAAGGAGTACTACAGGTGTTTCCGAAGGTACATGTTGAGTTAGCATAATTCGAGATTAGGTTTTGTCACTCCGATTGTCGGAGAGGTATCTCTGGGCCCTCTCAGTAATACTCATCACCTAAGCCTTGCAAGCATGTAACTAATGAGTTAGTTATGAGATGACGTATTACGAAACGAGTAAAGAGACTTGCCGGTAACGAGATTGAACTAGGTATTGGATACCGACGATCAAATCTCGGGCAAGTAACATACCGATGACAAAGGGAATAACGTATGTTGTTATGCGGTTTGACCGATAAAGATCTTCGTAGAATATGTAGGAACCAATATGGGCATCCAGGTCCCGCTATTGGTTATTGACCAGAGACGTGTCTCGGTCATGTCTACATTGTTCTCAAACCGTAGGGTCCGCACGCTTAAGGTTTCGATGACAGTTATATTATGAGTTTATGTATTTTGATGTACCGAAGGTTGTTCGGAGTCCCGGATATGATCACGGACATGACGAGGAGTCTCGAAATGGTCGAGACATAAAGATTGATATATTGGACGGATATATTTGGACACCGGAAAGGTTCCGGAAGAGTTTGGAGCTCCGGGAGGTTACCGGAACCCCCCGGGAGGTATATGGGCCTTATTGGGCCCATGTAGGAGGAAGGGAGAAGGAGCAAGGGAGGGGGGCGCGCCCCCCCAAGCCCAATCCGAACTGGGGAGGGGGGCCGACCCCCCTTCCCTTTCTCCTTCCCCCTCTTCCTTTCCTACTACTAGTACTACTTCCTAATACTAGTACTCCTTCCTTCTCCCTCCAAATAAGATAAGGAAAAGAGAGGGAAACCTACTTGGAGTAGGTTTCCCCCTCCCTATGGCGCGCCCCCCCTTGGGCCGGCCACCTCCTCCCTCCCTCCTTTATATACGGGGGTAGGGGGGGCACCCTAGAACACACAAGTTGATCATTGATCGTTCCTTAGCCGTGTGCGGTGCTCCCCTCCACGATATTACACCTCGGTCATATTGTAGCGGTGCTTAGGCGAGGCCCTGCGACAGGAGAACATCAAGATAGTCACCACGCTGGCGTGCTGACGGAACTCCCCCTCGGAGCCTCTACTGGATTGGAGATCGAGGGTGCGTCATCGAGCTGTACGTGTGTCAAGAACTCGGAGGTGCCGGAGTAACGGTGCTTGGATCGGTCGGACCGGGAGGACGTACGACTACTTCCTCTACGCTGCGTGAATGCTTCCGCTTCGGTTTACGAGGGTACGTAGACAACACTCTCCCCTCGTTGCTATGTCATCACCATGATCTTGCGTGTGCGTAGGAATTTTTTTTGAAATTACTACGTTCCCCAACAGTTTATCTATTCAAATAATCGTGTCCCTCGGTAAAAGGACGACCCGGAGTTGTATTCTGACCTTATGACAACTAGAATTGGATACTTACTTAAACACACCTCTTACAAGTTTCAGAGATAACCCGGTGATTGCTTTCCCACAGGGCGACGAGGGGAGGAACGCCGGGTAGGATTATGCTATGCAATGTTACTTGGTAAACTTTGTTGGGAACGTAGTAATTTCAAAAATTTCCTACGCACATGCAAGATCATGGTGATGATATAGCAACGAGAGGGGAGAGTGTTCGTCCACGTACCCTCGTAGACCGTAAGCGGAAGCGTTATGACAACGCGGTTGATGTAGTCGTACGTCTTCACGATCCGACCGATCCAAGTACCGAACGTACGGCACCTCCGAGTTCAGCACACGTTCAGCTCGATGACGTCCCTCGAACTCCGATCCAGCCGAGTCTCGAGGGAGAGTTCCGTCAGCACGATGGCGTGGTGACGATCTTGATGTTCTACCGGCGCAGGGCTTCGCCTAAGCTTCGCGACGGTATGACCGAGGAGGAATATGGTGGAAGGGGGCACCGCACACGGCTAAGGAACGATCTGTAGATCAACTTGTGTCTTCATGGGGTGCCCCCTGCCCCCGTATATAAAGGAGCAAGGGGGGAGGAGGCCAGCCCTAGGAGGAGGCGCACCAAGTGTGGAGTCCTACTTGGACTCCCTAGTCCTAGTAGGATTCCACTTCCCTTGTTGGAGTAGGAGAAGGGGAAAGAGGGGGAGAGAAGGAAGGAAAGGGGGGCTGCGCCCCTTGTCCAATTCAGACCAGAGGGGGGGGGCGCAGGCCTCCTTCCTTTTGGCCTCTCTCCTCTATTCCCGTATGGCCCAATAAGGCCCATATACTCCCCGGCGAATTCCCGTAACTCTCCGGTACTCCGAAAAATACCCGAATCACTCGGAACCTTTCCGAACTCCGAATATAGTCGTCCAATATATCGATCTTTACGTCTTGACCATTTCGAGACTCCTCGTCATGTCCCCGATCTCATCCGGGACTCCGAACTCCTTCGGTACATCAAAACTCATAAACTCATAATATAACTGTCATCGAAACCTTAAGCGTGCGGACCCTACGGGTTCGAGAACTATGTAGACATGACCTAGAACTATTATCGGTCAATAACCAATAGCGGGACCTGGATGTCCATATTGGCTCCTACATATTCTACGAAGATCTTTATCGGTCAAACCGCATAACAACATACGTTGTTCCCTTTGTCATCGGTATGTTACTTGCCCGAGATTCGATCGTCGGTATCCAATACCTAGTTCAATCTCGTCACCGGTAAGTCTCTTTACTCGTTCTGTAATGCATCATCCCGTAACCAACTCATTGGTCACATTGCTTGCAAGGCTTATAATGATGTGCATTACCGAGAGGGCCCAGAGATACCTCTCCGACAATCGGAGTGACAAAACCTAATCTCGAAATACGCCAACTCAACATGTACCTTCGGAGACACCTGTAGTACTCCTTTACAATCACCCAGTTACGTTGTGACGTTTGGTAGTACCCAAAGTGTTCCTCCGGTAAACGGGAGTTGCATAATCTCATAGTTACAGGAACATGTATAAGTTATGAAGAAAGCAATAGCAACATACTAAACGATCAAGTGCTAAGCTAACGGAATGGGTCAAGTCAATCACATCATTCTCCTAATGATGTGATCTCGTTAATCAAATGACAACTCTTTTGTCCATGGCTAGGAAACATAACCATCTCTGATAAACGAGCTAGTCAAGTAGAGGCATACTAGTGACACTATGTTTGTCTATGTATTCACACATGTATTATGTTTCCGGTAATACAATTCTAGCATGAATAATAAACATTTATCATGAAATAAGGAAATAAATAATAACTTTATTATTGCCTCTAGGGCATATTTCCTTCAGTCTCCCACTTGCACTAGAGTCAATAATCTAGTTCACATCACCATGTGATTTAACATCAATATTCATATCTGTATATGATTGACACCCTTAGTTCACATCTTCATGTGACCAACACTCAAAGGGTTTACTAGAGTCAATAATCTAGTTCACATTGCTATGTGATTAACACCCAAAGAGTACTAAGGTGTGATCATGTTTTGCTGGTGAGAGAATCTTAGTCAACGGGTCTGTCATATTCAGAGCCGTATGTATTTTGCAAATATTCTATGTCTACAATGCTCTGCACGGAGCTACTCTAGCTAATTGCTCCCACTTTCAATATGTATCCAGATTGAGACTTAGAGTCATCTGGATCAGTGTAAAAGCTTGCACCGATGTAACTCTTTACGATGGGCTCTTTTATCACCTCCATAATCGAGAAATATTTCCTTAGTCCTCACTAAGGATATTCTTGACCAATGTCCAGTGATCTACTCCTAGATCACTATTGTACTCCCTTGCAAAATTCAGAGCAAGGTATACAATAGGTCTGGTACATAACATAGCATACTTTATAGAACCTATGACTGAGGCATAGGGAATGACTTTCATTCTCTTTTCTATTTTCTGCCGTGGTCGGGATTTGAGTCTTACTCAATTTCACACCTTTGCAACACAGGCAAGAACTCTTTCTTTGACTGTTCCATCTTGAACTATTTCAAAATCTTGCCAAGGTATGTACTCATTGAAAATCTTATCAAGCGTCTTGATCTATCTCAATAAATCTTGATGCTCAATATGTAAGTAGCTTTTACTGAGGTCTTTCTTTTAAAGAACACTCCTTTATGCTTTGCAGAATAATTCTACATTATTTCCGATCAACAATATGTCACTCACATATACTAATCAGAAAGTCTGTAGTGCTCCCACTCACTTTATTGTAAATACAGGCTTCATCATAAGTCCATATAAAACTATATGCTTTGATCAACTTATCAAAGCGTATATTCCAACTCGGAGATGCTTGCACCAGTCCATAGATGGATCGCTGGAGCTTGCACATTTTGTTAACACCTTTAGGATTGACAAAACCTTCTGGTTGCATCATATACAACTCTTCTTTAATAAATCCATTAAGGAATGCAGTTTTGACATCCATTTGCCAGATTTCATAAAATGTGGCAATTGCTAACATGATTCAGATAGACTTAAGCATCGATACGAGTGAGAAAATCTCATCGTATTCAACACCTTGAACTTGTTGAAAACCTTTCGCAACAATTCGAGCTTGGTAGATAGTAATACTACTATCAGTGTCCGTCTTCCTCTTGAAGATCCATTTATTTAACATGGCTTGCTGATCATCGATCAAGTCAATCAAAGTCCATACTTTGTTCTCATACATGGATCATATCTCAGATTTTATGGCCTCGAGCCATTTCGCGGGATCTGGGCTCATCATCGCTTCCTCATAGTTCGTAGGTTCATCATGGTCTAGTAACATGACTTTCAGAACAGGATTACCGTACCACTTTGGTGCGGACCATACTCTGGAAGACCTACGAGGTTCTGTAGTAACTTGATCTGAAGTTTCATGATCATCATCATTAGCTTCCTCACTAATTGGTGTAGGAATCACTGGAACTGATTTCTGTGATGAACTACTTTCCAATTCGGGAGAAGGTACAAATTACCTTATCAAGCTCTACTTTCCTCCCACTCACTTCTTTCGAGAGAAACTCCTTCTCTAGAAAGGATCCATTTTTAGCAATGAATATCTTGCCTTCGGATCTGTGATAGAAGGTGTACCCAACAATTTCCTTTGGGTATTCTATGAAGACGCACTTCTCCGATTTGGGTTCGAGCTTATCAGGATGAAACTTTTTCACATAAGCATCGCAGCCCCAAACTTTAAGAAACGACAACTTGGGTTTCTTGCTAAACCATAGTTCATATGCTGTCGTCTCAACAGATTTAGATGGTGCCCTATTTAAAGTGAACGCAGCTGTCTCTAATGCATAACCCCAAAACGATGATGGTAAATCGGTAAAAGACATCATAGATCGCACCATATCTAATAAAATGCGGTTATGACGTTCGGACACACCATTACACTGTGGTGTTCCAGGTGGCATGAGTAGTGAAACTATTTCACATTGTTTTAACTGAAGACCAAACTCGTAACTCAAGTATTCATCTCCACGATCAGATCGCAGAAACTTTATTTTCTTGTTACGATGATTTTCCACTTCACTCTGAAATTCTTTGAACCTTTCAACTATTTCAGACTTATGATTCATCAAGTAGATATACCCATATCTGCTCAAATCATCTTGTGAAGCTCAGAAAATAATGATACTTGCCACGAGCCTTCATACTCATTGGTCTGCATACATCAATATGTATTATTTTCAATAAGTCAGTAGCTCGTTCCATTGTTCCGAAGAATGGAGTTTTAGTCATCTTGCCCAAAAGGCACGGTTCGCAAGCATCAAATGATTCATAACCAAGTGATTCCGAAAATCCATCTTTATGGAGTTTCTTCATGCGCTTTACACCGATATGACCTAAACGGCAGTGTCACAAATAAGTTGCACTATCATTATTAACTTTGCATCTTTTGGCTTCAATATTACGAATATGTGTATCACACGATCGAGATCCAACAAACTATTTTCATTGGGTGTATGACCAATAAGTTTTTATTCATGTAAACAGAACAACAATTATTCTCTAACTTACATGAATAACTGTATTGCAATAAACATGATCAAATCATATTCATGCTCAACGCAAACACCAAATAACACTTATTTAGGTTTAACACTAATCCCGAAAGTATAGGGAGTGTGCGATGATGATCATATCAATCTTGGAACTACTTCCAACACTCATCGTCACTTTCCCTTCAACTAGTCTCTGTTTATTCTGTAACTCCTGTTTCGAGTTACTAATCTTAGCAACCGAACAAGTATCAAATACTCAGGGGCTACTATAAACACTAGTAAAGTACACATCAATAATATGTATATCAAATATACTTATGTTCACTTTGCCATCCTTCTTATCCGCCAATCAATTGGGGTAGTTCCGCTTCTAGTGACCAGTCTCTTTGCAGTAGAAGCACTTAGTCTCAGGCTTAGGACCAGACTTGGGTTTCTTCACTTGAGCAGCAACTTGCTTTCCATTCTTCTTGAAGTTCCCCTTCTTTTCCCTTTGCCCTTTTTCTTGAAACTAGTGGTCTTGTCAATCATCAACACTTGATGCTCTTTCTTGATTTCTACCTTCGTTGATTTCAACATCACGAAGAGCTCGGGAATCGTTTTCGTCATCCCTTGCATACTATAGTTCATCACGAAGTTCTAGCAACTTAGTGATGGTGACTAGAGAATTCTGTCAATCACTATCTTATCTGGAAGATTAACTCCCACTTGATTCAAGCGATTGAAGTACCCAGACAATCTGAGCACATGCTCACTAGTTGAGCGATTCTCCTCCATCTTTTAGCTATAGAACTTGTTGGAGACTTCATATCTCTCAACTCGGGTATTTGCTTGAAATATTAACTTCAATTCCTGGAACATCTTATATGGTCCATGACGTTCAAAACGTCTTTGAAGTCCCGATTCTAAGCCTTTAAGCATGGTGGACTAAACTATCAAGTAGTCATCATATTGAGCTAGCCAAACGTTCATAATGTCTACATCTGCTCCTGCAATAGGTCTGTCACCTAGCCGTGCATTAAGGACATAATTCTTCTGTGCAGCAATGAGGATAAACCTCAGATCACGGATCTAATCCGCATCATTGCTACTAACATCTTTCAACACAGTTTTCTCTAGGAACATATCAAAATAAACATATGAAAGCAACAACGCAAGCTATTGATCTACAACATAATTTGCAAAATACTATCAGGACTAAGTTCATGATAAATTTAAGTTCAATTAATCATATTACTTAAGAACTCCCACTTAGACAGACATCTCTCTAGTCATCTAAGTGATCACGTGATCCAAATCAACTAAACCATGTCCGATCATCACGTGAGATGGAGTAGTTTTCAATGGTGAACATCACTATGTTGATCATATCTACTATATGATTCACGCTCGACCTTTCGGTCTCCGTGTTCCGAGGCCATATCTGTATATGCTAGGCTCGTCAAGTATAACCTGAGTATTCCGCGTGTGCAACTGTTTTGCACCCGTTGTATTTGAACGTAGAGCCTATCACACCCGATCATCACGTGGTGTCTCAGCACGAAGAACTTTCGCAACGGTGCATACTCAGGGAGAACACTTCTTGATAATTAGTGAGAGATCATCTTAAAATGCTACCGTCAATCAAAGCAAGAATAAGATGTGTAACAGATAAACATCATATGCAATCAAAATATGTGACATGATATGGCCATGATCATCTTGCGCCTTTGATCTCCATCTCCAAAGTACTGTCATGATCTTTATCGTCACCAGCACGACACCATGATCTTCATCATCTTGATCTATATCAATGTGTCGTCACATGGTCGTCTCGCCAACTATTGCTCTTGCAACTATTGCTATCGCATAGCGATAAAGTAAAGCAATTATTTGGCACTTGCATCTTATGCAACAAAGAGACAACCATAGAGCTTCTGCCAGTTACCGATGACTTCAACAAAACATGATCATCTCATACAACAACTTATATCTCATCACGTCTTGACCATATCACATCACAACATGCCCTGCAAAAACAAGTTAGACGTCCTCTACTTTGTTGTTGCAAATTTTACGTGGCTGCTACGGGCTTAGCAAGAACCGTTCTCACCTACGCATCAAAACCACAACGATAGTTTGTCAAATAGACTCCGTTTTAACCTTCGCAAGGACCGGGCGTAGCCACACTCGGTTCAACTAAAGTTGGAGAAAGTGACACCCGCCAGCCACCTGTGTGCAAAGCACATCGGTAGAACCAGTCTCGCGTAAGCGTACGCGTAATGTCGGTCCGGGCCGCTTCATCCAACAATACCGCTGAACCAAAGTATGACATGCTGGTAGGCAGTATGACTTATATCGTCCACAACTCACTTGTGTTCTACTCGTGCATATAACATCAACGCATAAAACCTAGGCTCGGATGCCACTGTTGGGAACGTAGTAATTTCAAAAATTTCCTACGCACATGCAAGATCATGGTGATGATATAGCAACGAGAGGGGAGAGTGTTCGTCCACGTACCCTCGTAGACCGTAAGCGGAAGCGTTATGACAACGCGGTTGATGTAGTCGTACGTCTTCACGATCCGACCGATCCAAGTACCGAACGTACGGCACCTCCGAGTTCAGCACACGTTCAGCTCGATGACGTCCCTCGAACTCCGATCCAGCCGAGTCTCGAGGGAGAGTTCCGTCAGCACGACGGCGTGGTGACGATGTTGATGTTCTACCGGCGCAGGGCTTCGCCTAAGCTTCGCGACGGTATGACCGAGGTGGAATATGGTGGAAGGGGGCACCGCACATGGCTAAGGAACGATCTGTAGGTCAACTTGTGTCTTCATGGGGTGCCCCCTGCCCCCGTATATAAAGGAGCAAGGGGGGAGGAGGCCAGCCCTAGGAGGAGGCGCACCAAGTGTGGAGTCCTACTTGGACTCCCTAGTCCTAGTAGGATTCCACTTCCCTTGTTGGAGTAGGAGAAGGGGAAAGAGGGGGAGAGGAGGAAGGAAAGGGGGGCTGCGCCCCTTGTCCAATTCGGACCAGAGGGGGGCGCAGGCCTCCTTCCTTTTGGCCTCTCTCCTCTATTCCCGTATGGCCCAATAAGGCCCATATACTCCCTGGCGAATTCCCGTAAGTCTCCGGTACTCCGAAAAATACCCGAATCACTCGGAACCTTTCCGAACTCCGAATATAGTCGTCCAATATATCGATCTTTATGTCTCGATCATTTCGAGACTCCTCGTCATGTCCCCGATCTCATCCGGGACTCCGAACTCCTTCGGTACATCAAAACTCATAAACTCATAATATAACTGTCATCGAAACCTTAAGCGTGCGGACCCTACGGGTTCGAGAACTATGTAGACATGACCTAGAACTATTCTCGGTCAATAACCAATAGCGGGACCTGGATGTCCATATTGGCTGCTACATATTCTACGAAGATCTTTATCAGTCAAACCGCATAACAACATACGTTGTTCCCTTTGTCATCGGTATGTTACTTGCCCGAGATTCGATCGTCGGTATCCAATACCTTGTTCAATCTCGTCACCGGTAAGTCTCTTTACTCGTTCTGTAATGCATCATCCCATAACCAACTCATTGGTCACATTGCTTGCAAGGCTTATAATGATGTGCATTACCGAGAGGGCCCAGAGATACCTCTCCGACAATCGGAGTGACAAAACCTAATCTCGAAATACGCCAACTCAACATGTACCTTCGGAGACACCTGTAGTACTCCTTTATAATCACCCAGTTACGTTGTGACGTTTGGTAGTACCCAAAGTGTTCCTCCGGTAAACGGGAGTTGCATAATCTCATAGTTACAGGAACATGTATAAGTTATGAAGAAAGCAATAGCAACATACTAAACGATCAAGTGCTAAGCTAACGGAATGGGTCAAGTCAATCACATCATTCTCCTAATGATGTGATCTCGTTAATCAAATGACAACTCTTTTGTCCATGGCTAGGAAACATAACCATCTCTGATAAACGAGCTAGTCAAGTAGAGGCATACTAGTGACACTATGTTTGTCTATGTATTCACACATGTATTATGTTTCCGGTAATACAATTCTAGCATGAATAATAAACATTTATCATCAAATAAGGAAATAAATAATAACTTTATTATTGCCTCTAGGGCATATTTCCTTCAAACTTACCAACTACTCTTTTTTACATGCTTCAAGATGGAGGCTGACAGAAACGTAGTCTTCGATAGGACTAGATATCCCCCTTTTTCTGGCATTCTGCAGTTCAGTCCATAGATACTATCCATTTCATTGATACCAATGCATATGTAGTGTAGACCCTTGCTTGCGAGTACTTTGGATGAGTACTCATGGTTGCTTTGCTCCCTCTTTTCACCCTTTTCCATTCTTCTCGGACATTGCAACCAGATGTTGGAGCTCAGGAGCTAGATGCCATTGACGGTGACTCCTACTACACCGGAGGTGCCTACTACTACGTCCAGGCCGCCGACGACCAGGAGTAGTTAGGAGGATCCCAGGCAGGAGGCCTGCGCCTCTTTTGATCTGTATCCCAGTTTGTGCCAGCCATCTTATGGCTCCTTGTTTAACTTATGTCTGTACTCAGATATTATTGCTTCTGCTGACTCGTTTATGATCGAGCACTTGTATTTGAGCCCTCGAGGCCCCTGGCTTGTAATATAATGCTTGTATGACTTAATTTTTTTAGAGTTTTGTTGTGATATCTTCCCGTGAGTCCCCGATCTTGATTGTACACGTTTGCGTGTATAATTAGTGTACGGTCAAATCGGAGGTATCACACGCAGGCTGACCTTGGACGCCACAACCTCAGCTACCTCATACCAATGGCGCTCAGGTGCGCCATCCAGCTCGGCATCCCTACCGCGATCCACCACCTCGGCGGTGCCGCGTCATTGCCTAACCTGGGCACCGCGCTGTCCTCCCACCATAAAAGGCTTCATTCCTCAGTCGCCTCTTGCTACTGCTGTCCACGACGTGGGTGCTGGCGTCAAACGAGGTTGGGATCTACAGCCTCGTGCTGATGTCCAACCTCCTCGTGGATGGTATACTCGTTGATGGAGATGCTAGCCAGGCAGCACTTGTGCTCTGCTTGACCTCGCGGTATCACATGGAGGCGGCTATGGGGTTGGCCGTCTGGTTCAAAAAAAGATATCGCCCAACCCGTGCCGTCACCATTCGAGGACGTGCATGGCGTGACACTCTTCGAGGAGAGTATGGCCGTCCTCGACCCTGAGAGTGACAAGTTATTCAATGAAGCTTTAGCTGCCCATGAGCATATGGGAATCGGTACAATATTGCGGGAATGCCATGGCTTATTCAATGGCTTGCAGTCGCTCACCGACTGTTGTGGTGGTGATGGAACGACAACTAGAGCCATTGTTAAGGCCTTCCCTCACATAAAGTGCAACGTGTTGGACCTTCCAAGGGTGATCAATAAAGCTCCAAGCGATGTCCTCGTTAACTATATCGCTGGTGACTTGTTCCATTCCATCCCACCTGCTCAAGCTATAATGCTCAAGGTACAAACCATAATCTCTCTACCATGTTTCATTTTTTTGCCTGGATCCTGTGCCGGATAGATATTGTGATCTTGCGTCACTAGCAGGCACATTTTTTTGGTCTCGTTATTATTTATATCAAACTAAATACAAATGCTTATGCATAATTGCACTGAGTACATGGACTGTTTGTCCTTGAAAATACATTGTTTGACTGTAAAGATATTAGTCCATGCCAGCTTGTTCTACACTTCTGGAGCAACGAGAACTGCATCAATATCCTAACGATGCAAGAAGGCCATTCCTTCTCGAGAAGTGGGAGGAAAAGTTATTATCATGGACATTGTGGTTGACTCTTCTTCAGGACCGATGTTCGAAACCCAAATGCTGATGGATATGGTGATGATGGTATGTACCAGGGGACGACAACGTGATGAAAATGACTGGAGTTCCATCTTTATGAGGGCAGGGTTTAGTGACTACAAAATTGTCAAGAAGCTTGGAGCTCGAGGTGTCATCGAGGTCTATCCATAAGTTCGTGTTGCAAATGGTGTGATGGTGACCGTCTGGTATAAATTGGCGTGCTATAATAAATAAATAAATAAGTGAGACATGTGGTGCGTTACTATCTAATGGAAAACGCAATGTGATCTCTACAATTATTTAGCTCCCATGAAATGGAGCCCTCTGCTTCATCGTGGACTTTGGTCAAATGGTGGACCCCGTCAAAACTGATTTTCTAGCCAATGATTACTACGTGGCAACGTATTAGTAGAAGCGAAAGTAAAACTGAATTTCGTGACTCGGTTGTTTGTTTTTTTGTTTGAGTCAACCGCATCGTCCAACGCTGCCCGACACATTTTTTCCGCATCCAGTTAAAAAACAATTCTGAAAGCATGCATTCAAATCAAAAATAAGTAAACATTAAATGGCCAACCGCCGACAAAAGTCCACTTAAACATTGATAAAACAAAAAACTAAATAAACGCGCCTCCCAACCATCCAGCACGCTGCTCTAAGCGTCGCCATCGTTGCCATCGTCGCCAGTGAGGTCGACGAAGGCTGGCAGCGGCCCAGCCCATTGGAATGCGGTCTCCCACACCACACGCGCCGACTCCTACATCATCTGCCCATCGGCAGCATTGCTGCGGGGCGCGCATTCCTCATTCTCCTGCTCCCGGCGCTCTTCCTCCACCTCCCGTGCCCGGCAAGCACGGTGCTCCTCCTCCTCGTGCTCGGACTGCATCCGGCGCTCGCCGTCGGTGCGCTCCTCACACAGGTGGAGTAGTCCCAGTGCTCCAGGTAGCCTCCTCTTGCTCCGGCGTGGCGCCCAACGCGATGGGCGGCGCGCTCACCCACTCGCGGAGGATGTCGGTCCACGCGTACAACTATGACTCCGGCTCAGTGTTCGGCGTCGGCGTGAGCGTGAGCGCCTGTGTGTGCTCGGGCTCGGCCTTGGGCTCGGGCAGCGGCGGAGCGTAGGCGCTGTCCCCCGCCATCGATAGCGTGTGTCCTCCTCGCGCTGGCTTTCCTCTAAGGCGCGCTGGAGCACCACCTTCAATGTGACCTGGTGGGCCGCCTCCTCCTCCGAAACCACCTCCGAGGGTGGCGGCACGAACCCAAGGTTAAGCTGCACACCGCCGCAGCGGGCCACGTCGTGCTCCGCAGCGAACCAGGCCTCCCGGTTGGGCGAGTCTTGCATGTAGGCAGGGGCCGCACCGATGCTCTGGCGTCAGAAGGCCGAGGCGCTTGCGCACCTCCTGCGTGTGCGCCTATGCTGACCACGCCATTGTTGGCATCGGGATGCGGTACGGGTCAAGGTGCTAGCCATGCGAGAGGTCAACATCTGGCCATGGCCGCGGTTGTCGGTAATTCTAGTGCCAACGTGCTTGGTGCACCTTGTTGTATAACCGGTCTCGTGGGCGGCGACAACTAGCCGCACGGGGATTCATCATGTAAGCTGACGGGGGCGGCGGCGGTGGCCGCGGCGGAGGTGGAGGCGACATGCAGGACGAGCTCGTGCCGGCGTCAAGTTTGCCCTTGCTCTTGCCGAAGATAACCATGGCCAGCGCTTGCGTTGTCGGCGGCGAGGGGAGTGAGGGTGGCCAGATGTGGATGGAAAGGAGAAGTAGATGACCCCCCCCCCCCCTCCCCCACCCACACACACTTACATTAGGAAGGACGAGCACACCGGGCGCTTCTAGACGCTGCTCAGGTTAGGTGCATGCAATGACAGCGGTCGCGTGGAGTAGTTGTGTTGTCAATGCGCGAGCCTGAGGCGGACATCAAGCGGACACGCGGTGCCTCCGTCTCGTGTTAGCGTGGACGCAAATTTGGGCCAAATGCATTTAGACGGGCATAGAGCGGACGGCTTTTGGGTTAGGTTCATCGCATATGGCCGGTATTTTCATTCATTTGGATGCAAACAGACACACGCGAACAATTTAGGTCCTTACGCCTAGAGTTCCTCTAATCTTGGAGTTCCTCTAATCTATGTCAACAACTGCTTGTTGCAAGGGACTAATTGACGTCAATAGCTCTTTGCTTCTTGCTCATGTGTTGATGTCTACTTCAAATTGAGTTTAAAATGGGTTTAACCTGAAGTTTTAAAATGGTTTTTGTTGGTTTCGGTTGGAGAGTTTGGTTTGTATAAATTTGGATTGTGTTGGTAAGTTTTATTAGTTTGCATGGTCTATGACTTAAACCTTTTCCTGGCCGGCTTGCCTATTTGCTGATGAGCAGTACTGGTCCAATTTCTTTATTTGTTCAAAATTTTGCCGAATGTTAAATGGCGGAACTGAACATTATATATTTTTTTAAAAATAATGTTGCTAATTTTTTTACTTCCCCTTGTCATATCTTTTAAGGTTCTAAACTCTTAAGGAATGTTAGCTCCTGGTCCATCAGGGCTTTGTGGAGCTGGCGGGTCCACCTATAAGAGAGTGAATCGCTCATGTGTTATTTGCTTGGGTCCACTCTCAGGCGAACGTGACACTCATATATTGATTGATGTGTTATACATAAGAATACCACAACCACCCACAAAACAATTTAGTTCACCTCTCAGATAGATGTTGTCTCTATCAAGCAAGAGCGAAGCCAACAAAAAGGGAAATCATTAGTGCAACTAAAAGTCAGCTTAACTCACATGAAATACACAACAAACCCACCGACCATAATATCATGTCAAATAAAAAGGATGGCCTAACTCATGTCTAACGACGGCGCGGCAAAGCGCGTGTCAATCTCTAGTAAAAGTTGGTAGCTGAAACTTTAAGGGCTACCAAATGGCACATGTGGTAAGTAATCCGAGCTTGATGAAACGTTTGGGGCGTGGTCGCGACAAAACTAGTATGTATTTTTTTTTTTTGAGGAAGTATGTGCATGAAAGTTGGTATCGAGAAGTGTTGAGGCACTCGGTGTGTATCTATGTACGTGCCATGTTTGTATACTCCAACACGAGGAGATATTATGCTTACCATGTCTGTCTATTTGATGATCGGTAAATCCACAAACGTGAAAGATTATGCCCTCGGCCAGGTAGAACTCGCGACCCTAACACATAGGACGGGTGCAGAAGACATTCCACTGCGTTGGTAGCAGCTTTCTAAGCGCTACTAGTTAAATACATATTTATATAAAGGTAAAAAAGTGAATTTTAAATTTGATTATAAATTTCATCTGAGATGTTTGATATTTCACGGTTACCTTGTAAAGGGGACCCCTCCCCCGCCCCCGGCGCGTTCTCTCTCGTGAGAAAAATATCCAAAATCTTGTAAGAAATAGAAGGGTGGATCCACACACCCTCCCCCCACCCAACAATCTTTGATGAACAAATCAGCGAAAAAACATGGTGCAGTGGTCCCCGGCAGCAAGAGAAACAAGAACATGTCGTAGTCTAGTAAGAAATAGAAAAGGTGCGCTGCCGTCATCGCCCTCCCTCGCTAGAGTTGGAAAATCTTGTTGTAGCAAACAGTCAGAAAGTCGTCATGCTAAGGCCTCATAGGACTAACGCATCAGAAACAAGAACCACCATCAATGGAGAGACACGTAGATCAGAAGGATCTCACTTGAAGACACACGAATGTAGACGAACGAATGCCGGATTCGAGTAGATCCACCAAACACAACCACCGAGCGAATCATGAGAGTTTTATCGGAGACACACCTCCACACGCCCTCCAATGATGCTAGACAAACCACCGAAATGGGGTCTAGGCAAGTAGAACCTTATTCCATCATCAAGGAGCCGAGATCTTCTCGTCTTCCTGAGCAGGACATAAACCCTAACAAAATCAAAAGAATTGTCTAACAACGGAGCCCTCCTACCGGCAAAGGCCAGGATCCACCGCGCCTCCACGGCTCTAGGGCTACCAGAGACAAGCTGGGCTGGTGGTGTCGCAGGTGGGAGACGAAGGAACCCTAGCTTTTTTGGAGGAGGAGGCGGCGGCTACATAAGAGACTATATATACATATATATATATATATATATATATATATATATATATATATATATATATATATATAAACATATCTTCTAATTTTTACCACCTCAACGTCTTAGCATGGAATCGATCACAGGAAAAGTAAATCTAAAGGCGAAGGTACAAACCGGTGAAGGATCCACCACTCGTCCCTTCGTGAAGATTGGTGCAGCCAATCCTGGTATAATGTTGTGAATGTTTGCTGAGATTGGAGCGGCACAAGAAGCTGTGATCCTTGCTGAGAAGATGGAGATTATTTGTTCATGTTATTATGTAAAGACCTGAACGAGGATGCTGAGTAATGAACGATTAATTACATCCATTTTCGGGGAAAAAAAGAGAGGGCACTCACAAGGCAGATTTGACCGACTGTAAAACTTGATCCGTAGAAGTGACTGGAAATCTCTTCGCGCACATCATATAAAAGATGCGCGTGCATCACGCGGCAACTAGCTCGTCGTTGTTTATCCGACCAATGCATGTGCTAGCTAGTAAAACAACTATTAGATCAGAGACCTTACGAACCCCACCTTTGTTGCAGTAATTCTGCCCTCTGTGCTATTTCCGGGTCGTCAAGGCTGTTCAGTTTATTATGACGCGCGATGTGTGATGTCTCTTTGTCGTGCACAACCTGCTAGCTATCTTAGGTCGATTGGCCTCCACTCAGCAGACGGAAGCGCAGTGCGGCTTGGATTCATAACAAAATAGAAATAAAAAAAATCCTATCCTATCCTATATTTGAGAGCTAATCCTCTCCTATATCCTCTATTTTGTAAGTTTCTAAGCAGTTTATCCATTTCCAGCACATGCAAACCCTCCACTTCATCAACCATATGCAGTTCATTAATATTTCACTTTCTACCACATACAAACCTCCATAACAGATACTCCCTCCTGTCCTTTTTAGTTCGCATATAAGGTTTGTCTGAAGTCAAACCTCATAAACTTTGACCGAATTTATAGAGAAAAATACCAACATTCAGAATGTGAAAATCAACAACGTTAGATGCGTCATGACTTTATGTTTTCATATTGTATAAATTTAGTATTGTACATATTAATATTTTTTCATATAAATATGGTCAAACTTTATGAAGCTTGACTTCAGACAATTCTTATACGCGAAGTAAAAAGGACCGGAGGGAGTACATGCAAGCCCGCCATGTCATCTTCCTTTATTTTTATTTTCACCAACAAATTATTCCATCTCGATCCATACTCGAAAGACAGAGTACAGGCCAAGTGTACCTTGGGAGCACATTGCATTAAAGCCAGTATTTAATGAGCTGTCCGTGAAACAAATTATCTGGCAGTATAACGGAAAGGAATCTTGAGCTGACCCGCTCTGCTCCTGAGCTGTGTGCGTAACGAGGCATGTCGACGCGCATGGCCCTGTCATGCAACAAACAGCTCCACGCTCAGCTTTTGAGCAGTGTGGGTAAGAAATTTCGACGAGCACAGCTCACCTCGAGTTCCACGAGTGAATGATTAAATCAGTGTTAATTTCTGTAGCAGTAGGCAAAAATGCACGCTATATAAACCCTCCTAGCTAGGTAAGTAATCAACACACACACAACACCAGCCTCATAGCAAAGAGAAAGAGAAAGCAATGGCTGCCAAGTCTTCACACACGATGACAATCCCCACCGACGCTGAGCTGGTCCAGGCGCAGGCTGACCTTTGGCGCCACAGCCTCAGCTACCTCACACCAATGGCGCTCAGGTGCGCCATCCAGCTCGGCATCCCTACCGCGATCCACCGCCACGGTGGTGCCGCGTCGTTGATTGACCTGGTTACCACGCTATCCCTCCCGCCATCAAAGGCGCCGTTCCTCAGCCGCCTCTTGCGGCTGCTGTCCACGACGGGGGTACTGGCGTCAAACGAGGTTGGGATCTACAGCCTCGTCCCGCTGTCCTACCTTCTCGTGGATGGTGTACTCGTTGATGGAGATGCTAGCCAGGCAGCTCTTGTGCTCTGCTTGACCTCGCGGTATCACATGGAGGCGGCTATGGGGTTGGCCGACTGGTTCAAAAAGGATATCGCTCAACCCTTGCCATCACCATTCGAGGACGTGCATGGCGCGACACTCTTCGAGGAGAGTATGGCCGTCCTCGACCCTGAGAGTGACAAGTTATTCAATGAAGCTTTAGCTGCCCACGACCATATGGGAATCGGTACAATATTGCGGGAGTGTCATGGCCTATTCAATGGCTTGCAGTCGCTCACCGATTGTTGCGGTGGCGATGGAACGACGGCTAAGGCCATTGTCAAGGCCTTCCCTCACATAAAGTGCAATGTGTTGGACCTTCCCAAAGTGGTCGATAAAGCTCCGAGCGATGGTCTCGTTAACTATGTCGCTGGTGACATGTTCCACTCCATCCCACCAGCTCAAGCTATAATGGTCAAGGTACAAATAAAGTGATATCTCTCTGCAAAGTAGTATTTTTTTTCTTGGATTCTATATCGCATAGAAATTGAGATCAGTAATGTGCACATACTTTTTAGGGTCCTTTTTATTTAAATGAAAACAATGACCAATACTCATGCATAATTACACCGAGTTCATAAACTGTGTCCTTTATCATTGCTTAACCATATGGATATTTCTCCGTGCTAGCTTGTTCTACACTTCTGGAGCGACGACGACTGCATCAATATCCTAGCTCAATGCAAGAAGGCCATTCCTTCCCGAGAAGCAGGAGGAAAAGTTATTGTCATAGACATGGTGGTTGATTCTTCTTCACCGATGTTTGAAACTCAACTGTTGATGGATGTGGCAATGATGGTATGTACGAGAGGACGACAACGGGATGAAAATGATTGGAATGCCATCTTTATGAAAGCAGGGTTTAGCGACTACAAAATTGTCAAGAAGCTTGGAGCTCGTGGTGTCATGGAAGTCTATCCATAAGTTTGTGATGCAAATGTTGTGATGGTGACCGTTTGGTATAAATAAAGTACGTAGTGGTGTGCTATAAGAAATAAATAAGGGAGTCTGGTGCCTTGCTTTTTAATGGAAAACACAATGGAACTCAAATTAGTAGCTCAGCCCGTGCCTTGTCACAACATAACCGGAGCGTGTATTTAAATTAGTTTTGAGAAGTATTGAGTCACTCAGTGTGTGTCTGTGTACACGGTATGTTTGTATGCTCCAACATGCTGAAATATCAAGTTTATATTATGTTATATGCCTAGCAATAACCTTATTTTCAAATGGAGAGCATTCGTATATATATGGCTGTCATGCTAATATCCTTTCCCCAACTCTCGTCGTTGCCACCATATGTACAAACAAGCAACAACAACCGATTCCTCTAGTCCCAAAGTTCCCAAGACATGAGACTGCCCTTTTTTATTGCATAAGATATATTCGAGCACAACTGAGCCCGATCTGTCCACAATCAGGGCATATTTAATGACATCATGAAGACCCAGTTCCTCCCAAATGCACCAGACACGAGGACATGTGAAGAGGAGATGATAAATATTCTCTGGACCCGTCTAGCATACCGGGCATTGCGGCGATACAGGGATATGTCTTGTTGGCAAGACAACCTTTCCGGGCACGGTACCATGCAAGGCCTTCCAAATGAAAATTTTAGTCTTGCTTGGCACTTTTAACTTCAGCAAAATATCCCATACAGGGTTTGGTCTTGAAGCTCCCTGTCCATCTTCTCTTTTCACCCCTAGCACCAAATTGATGCTCCCATTCTGTATAGTACGCCGATTGTACCGAGAATAAGAAGATTATGTGTTGTGCCAAGCAACAAGATCATCCTGCTTGTGCTCACTCAATGGGATCATAAGAATATTGTGCATCAATGGGCAAAAGAGATATTCATCCCACCTGCAGGAGTCATGATCACTTAACACATCAACTATTCGAAGAATGCAATTCCCTCTTCTGGTAATGATCTTTCTAGAAGAGCAATTTGGGACCCAGTGGTCCTCCCAAATATAGTTTTTTGCTCTGTTTCCAACTCTCCATATGTGTCCATGTCTGAAAGATTGCACACCCGCGAAAATGCTCTGCCGTGTGAAAGAAGAGCCCATTTTGGATCTAGCGGCTCGGAAGGTTTCCATTAGAATAGTATTTAGCCCTCAACACCTGAGCGCATAATGAGTCCTGGTTATTGAGGAGTCTCCAAGACTGTTTGGATAGCACAACAACATTAAAAGAGTGCAAATCATGAAACCCCATGCCTCCGAGCTTGTTTGGTATGCACATTATCCACCAGGAGAATCAATGCATTTTTCTTTGACCATCTGAGTCACCCCACCAAAAAGCAGACATAACATCATTCATCTCCTTATATAATTTCTCGGGATCTAAAAACTTTCATAGCAAACACCGGAATTGATTGTATCACCGCCTTAATTAGAATTTTGTTTGCACCCAAGGACAAAAGCTTCTCCTTTCACCCCTTGAGCCTTTCAATGATTCTCATCAGAAGATAAATAAAACTATCACTTCTATCCAGCCCCACCATGGAGGGTCATCCAAGATATTTATTCACATATGGCTTCAGTGAAAATATTTAATTCAGTGCAGATCAGAGCTTTCACATCTACATCCACATTTGAACTGAGGAAAACACTGCATTTCGCTTCACTAATTTGTTGTTCAAAGTTGCAAAAATGCATAGGAGCATCCGCGGGCTCACCCTCCCTATATCTCACCACTGAGTAAGCATAGGGATCTGTACCACTATATTAATCTGCATGTATTCCTCAAATTTAATTGGACGTATGCTTTGTTTTAGGAGAGGTGTTTTTTATAGTCTTAATGATCTGTGACAAAAAAATAAATGGATCTACATGTGAATGATTGGACACTTGGACTGGACATCTGACAATGCCCCATATGCATGTAAATTTTACGAGCCCTACGTTTTGAATCATGTAAACACATTTAATAAATGCATCTACATCTGAACACATCTTCATATGATTACTGTTTTTGACGAATCATATAAACACATCTAATATTTAGTTGTACACTTCGCAGCTTGTGGAGTACCAAGTTCCTAGGAAATTTCTTTCAACACTAATTCCTAGAAAATTATGTAGGTAAATCCAAGAGATTTCTCAACATATTTCTTGTTATTTTTTTAAGTGAAAAACTGAGAACGTCATCGTAATAGTTCCAGAAACTTCCTTAATAATCTAAGTTTAAAAAAATATCGAAGGAATTATTCTGTTCTAAGAAGCTGAGAATTTAATAATAAGATTCTAAGGAAGGCACAATTAATCGTCAAAATCCAAACAAATGTATCCCATCACATAGGCACAAACAAAATTGCTACATGCCATCGGTGGAAGAGACAGTTTCTATCTTTACATTTTTACAGTGCTTCGTCCTGGTTCTTTTTATTAAATGGACGTGTACCAAAAGTCTTTGCCATTCATTGCTCCGTTGAAATCTTTGGTATGTTTTTCAGGCATAGTACCTCAGACTGAATGACCGGAGAGCATTTACTGTTGGCATATACACAAACACGTTGTATTGCGTTCTTGCTGCCAATTAAAATAAAACATGCACCGATCCCCAAACAAACAACTAGTGGCTTTGATTCATGGGGTGTGCCTCGCCGTGTGCTCCTAGTCCGATTCCTCCCAAGTTGGCACAATATTCATCCAATACTTGTCTCAATGAGGTTGCATTAATCAAAACAACAAAGGAAGTGCTTTGAGATTGGTTCAAAAAAAAAGGTGCTTTGAGTACAACCTTTAAAAAATAATATTATTATCGATGTAAATCAATGGTAAAGATTAAAACTTACCCCTTCATTGAAAAGGATCTTTTAGTATATGAAGAAAAGCTCAAACTTTTTAAATTTTTTAAATATATTTGTCAACTGTTTAAGTTAGTACAAAGAACATCGGAAGTAAAAGTTACATTTAGGTTCTTAGACCACTCAGTGATGACGTACAAGCACTCGAGCGAGCAGAAGACGTGCCGTCGCCATCGCTCATCCACCGCCGGAGCTGGACAAACCTTGTTGTAGTAGATAGTCAAAAAGTCGTCATTAAGGCCCCAAAGGACCAGCACACCAGAACAGCAACCGCCGCCCATGAAAAAAACCCAAAGATCCTTAATCAATTTGATTCATGTGTTTTCTCTCCCTACGCCGCCACGCCACCTTTGATGTCGCCCAAGATGGCCATGGCCTCGCCGCATGCTCTGAGTATCATACAGTCGATCGTGTTGCCAACGGTGTGCTCTGCTCACTCCGCCATTTGCGCGTCCGTCATCATCGCCGCTGTGCTGTGGACCATGGGATGCGCGTCCTGCGTCGTGCCTTGCAGCGGACCTCACCATCACATTCATCGGGGAGCGAGGTCACTTACAGTTCTTGTCGTGGTCTGTGCCAGTTGTTGCCGTCCGGGGCGGAGCTTGCTTACCTACAGCCGTCCACCGTCACGTACCTAGGTTTGCCTACCTCCGGTGCATGCGGCCGTGTGGCCCGGGCCTAGGGCGTCGGGGAGGTTGCATCCAGTTGGTTATTGCATCGGACTGAGGCAACGCGGGCGACGCCCGCGGCGAGCGCCGCGATCCGGGCGCCGGCGCCCGTTGACCCTGGTACGAGGCATATCGGCGGGCGGTTCTGGATCCTCGCGGCATCGGACAATGAGGATGACGACGGCAGGGATCACGCCGGAGCTTCGCCGGACGAATACTCACCAACGCCTTCGTACATGATCTGCGAGGCGTTTAGTCCTGGGTATTCGGAAGAGGAGGTGGCCACGTTGGTGGACGACGTCGTGCCAAGTGATGATCCGGCGCGGCTTGGGCTGCATCCCGAGGACAAGGTGGAGGTAGTTCGCCGGGTTATTCACCGGAGGACGGCGGTGACTGCGATCCGGCCTTGGAAAGGGCCGCTACCTAAGGTATGCATCAAACCTTTAACATTGTCAGATTTCTTCCAGCCAGATTCATGGACTCGTGTAGTCAGTAAGAAAAAGAAGAGGAAAGGGAGGCCGGAGGCGGCACCGCCGGCGCCGGAGATTAGCACGGTGGCTGAGATCCGGGCGGCTAGGGCTGCCCGTTTGAAATTCATCTTGGGCCGATCTGAAGCTGTGGATGAGCGGGCCGGCTTGGACCTCGTGAGTGGGTATGTGGCCCAACATGAGGAAGCCGAGGAGGGGCTAGGTGGACCGGTGCGTATTGGGTATGTGGCCCAGAAAGATCAGGTCGCTCCTCCTGTGCCTATCGACACATGCAGCGATCACGATCGACGTGAGTCTGAGTCTTCATCGCTGCCACCGCATAGGTTTTCTTCGCGACGTGCTTTGCCTGGCTTTCTCGGTGCGGAATAGGCCGTGCCGCCCATATTCCCCGTCTCACCATGGCTGGGCGAGGGGGTGCTCCGCCGGGACCGAGGCCGTCGGGAGCTGCCGGGGTTCTGCCGACAAGCCGTGGAGCTGCGCCTCCCTCGGCCCAAAGGCAACCTGTGGCTGCCGGTAACGCGGGCACGGGCCGTGCTGCTGCGGCTCCGCCTGGGCAGCGGCCGGCGGGGGCCGGGGGTATGGCTTCGGCTAGAAGTGGTGGTGCCCCACCACCGGGTCAGCGGCCACCGACTGCCTTCATGGTCGTGCAGGCTGTGGCGGGTTGAGGTGCGGGCTCGTTGGGACCTCGGCCGCCACCGCCTGGGGCCGCCGTGGTGGCGCAGCGCAAGCAGGCGCAGACACAGGGGTTGCAGCCTCGGGCTCCGCATCCCCATGTTGCTGCTTGGCCGGTACAGAAGCGCGCTGGACCGATGCCAAATACTGCTCCGCCGCAACAAGAGAGTGATGGGGGCGCCAGTCTTGCTCAAGTGTCAGTCCACCGTGCTGCTAATGGACCACCTCGGGGTCAATGGGGCGATGATGGCATTAATTCTTACAGCGAGGGGCATCATCGTGGCTCGTCGTCGTCAGGCGGCGGGCGTGGCTATGCGTGGCAGAGCGATGGAACGGCTGAAAGACCGTTTTATGGTCCTCCAGGAGGCTTTGTCAAGGGGGCATCTGGCCCTGATCACTGGCACAGAGGTGGATACCGTGGTCATTGCGGTCATCGCGGTGGGAGAAACCGTTACCGCCAACATCCGCCGGCGGTCGTTGTGGAACAGACAGCGTACATGGAGGTGGCTACTTCTGGGCAGGTGATAACCCACAAGTGTAGGGGATCGCAACAGCTTTCGACGGTAAAGTATTCAACCCAAATTTATTGATTCGACACAAGGGGAGCCAAAGAATATTCTTGAGTATTAGCAGTTGAGTTGTCAATTCAACCACACCTGGATAACTTAGTATCTGCAGCAAAGTATTTAGTAGCAAAAGTGGTATGATAATAAAGGTAACGGTGGCAAAAGTAAAGATAATAGTTTTTGGGTTTTTGTAGTAGTTGTAACAGTAGCAACGAAAAAGTAAATAAGCGAAGAACAATATGTGAAAAGCTCGTAGGCAATGGATCAGTGATGGATAATTATGTCTGATGCGATTCCTCATATAGCTATAACATAGGGTCACACAGAACTAGCTCCAATTCATCAATGTAATTTAGGCATGTATTCCATAAATAGTCATACATGCTTATGGAAAAGAACTTGCATGACATCTTTTGTCCTACCCTCCCGTGGCAGCGGGGTCCTAGCGGAAACTAAGGGATATTAAGGCCTCCTTTTAATAGAGAACCGGAACAAAGCGTTGGCACATAGTGAATACATGAACTCCTCAAACTATGGTCATCACCGAGAAGTATCCCGATTATTATCACTTCGGGGTTGTCGGATCATAACACATAATAGGTGACTATAGACTTGCAAGATAGGATCAAGAACACACATATATTCATGAAAACATAATAGGATAATAGGTTCAGATCTGAAATCATAGCACTCGGGCCCTAGTGACAAGCATTAAGCATAGCAAAGTCATAGCAACATCAATCTCAGAACATAGTGGATACTAGGGATCAAACCCTAACAAAACTAACTTGATTACATGGTAAATCTCATCCAACCCATCACCATCCAACAAGCCTATGATGGAATTACTCACGCACGGTAGTGAGCATCATGAAATTGGTGATGGAGGATGGTTGATGATGACGACGGCGATGAATCCCCCTCTCCGGAGCCACGAATGGACTCCAGATCAGCCCTCCCGAGAGAGATTAGGGCTTGGCGGCGGCTCCGTGTCGTAAAACGCGATGAAACTTTCTCTCTGATTTTATTCTCCCCGAACGTGAATATATGGAGTTGGAGTTGAGGTCGGTGGAGGTTCAGGGGGCCCACGAGATAGGGGGGCGTGCCCGGGGAGGGGGCGCGCCCCCCTGTCTCGTGGACAGGGTGTGGGCCCCCTGGTCTTGATTCTTTCGCCAATATTTTTTATATTTTCCAAAAAGTCGCTTCGTGGATTTTCAGGACATTCCGAGAACTTTTTCTTTTCTACACATAAAACAACATCATGGCAGTTCTGCTGAAAACAGCGTCAGTCCGGGTTAGTTTCATTGAAATCATGCAAGTTAGAGTTCAAAACAAGGGCAAAAGTGTTTGGAAAAGTAGATATGTTGGAGACGTATCAACTCCCTCAATCTTAAACCTTTGCTTGTCCTCAAGCAATTCAGTTGATAAATTGAAAGTGATAAAGAAACTTTTACAAACTCTGTTTGCTTTTGTTGTTGTAAACATGAAAAGCCAGCATTCAAGTTTCAGCAAATATTATGAACCAACCATACTCACAATAACACTTAGGTCTCACAATTACTCATGTCAATAGCATAATCAGCTAGCAAACCATAATAATAAAACTCGGATGACAACACTTTCTCAAAACAATCATAACATGATATAACAAAATGATATCTTGCTAGCCCTTTCTGAGACTACAAAACATAAATGCAGAGCACCTTTAAAGATCAAGGACTGACTAAACATTGTAACATGGTAAAAGAGATCCAGTCAAGTCATACCCAATATAAACCAATAATAATGAATGCAAATGAAAGTGTGCTCTCCAACGGTTGCTTTTTAATAAGAAGGGTGATGACTCAACATAAAAGTAAATAGATAGGCCCTTCACAGAGGGAAGCAGAGATTTGTAGAGGTGCCAGAGCTCGATTTGAAAATAGAGATTGACTAACATTTTGAGCGGCATACTTTCACTATCAATGCAACAACTATGAGATGGCTATATCTTCCATACTACATGCATCATAGGCAGTTCCCAAACAGAATGGTAAAGGTTTATACTCCCCCAACCATCAACAAGCATCAATCCATGGCTTGCTCGAAACAACGAGTGCCTCCAACTAACAACAGCCCTGGGGGAGTTTTGTTTAATTATTTTGATTTGCTTTGATCTTTGGATCATGGGACTGGGCATCCCGGTTACCGGCCCTTTCTCGTGAATGAGGAGCGGAGTCCACTCCTCTTGAGAATAACCCACCTAGCATGGACGATATAGGCAGCCCTAGTTGTAACATGAGCTGCTCGAGCATACAAAACAGAATTTCAGTTGAAGGTTTGGAGTTTGGCACATACAAATTTACTTGGAACGGCAGGTAAATACCGTATATAGGAAGGTATAGTGGACTCATATGGAATAACTTTGGGGTTTAAGGAGTTTGGATGCACAAGCAGTATTCCCGCTTAGTACAAGTGAAGGCTAGCAAAAGACTGGGAAGCGACCAACTGAGAGAGCGACAACAGTCATAACCATGCATTAAAATTAATTCACACCGAATACAAGCATGAGTAGGATATAATCCACCATGAACATAAATATCATGAAGGCTATGTTGATTTGATTCAACTACATGCGTGAACATGTGCCAAGTCGAGTCACTCAATTCATTCAAAGGAGGATATCATCCCATCATACCACATCATAATCATTATAATAGCATGTTGGCACGGAAGGTAAACCATTATGACTCATAACTAATCAAGCATGGCACAAGCAACTATAATCTCTAATTGTCATTGCAAATATGTTTACCTCATAATAGCTGACTCAGAAACGATGAATTCATCGTATTTACAAAAATAAGAGAGGTCGAGTTCATGCCAGCTTTTCTCATCCCAATAATTCCATCATATATCGTCATTATTGCCTTTCACTTGCACGACCGAACAATGTGTATAATAATAATAGTGCACGTGCATTGGACTAAGCTGGAATCTGCAAGCATTCAACTCAAGACAGAAGACAAGTAATATGGGCTCTAAGTTAAATAAACAATCATGCATATGAGAGCCACTAAACATTTTCAATATGGTCTTCTCGACCTCCAAAGGAAAGAAAAGAAAAGAAAACTATTTACACGGGAAAGCTCCCAACAAGTAAGAAGAAGAACTAGAAATCTTTTTGGGTTTTCATTTTAATTTCTACTACAAGCATGGAAATTAAACTAACTAATTTTTTTGGTTTTTCTTAAGGATTATCAAACACACAAGAAGAAAACTCAAAAAATAAATTTAAACTAGCATGGATAATACAATGAAAGAGTATGAGCACCGACGACTAGTGTGTGAACATGAATGTAAAGTCGGTGAGAAATACGTACTCCCCCAAGCTTAGGCTTTTGGCCTAATTTGGTCTAGTACCGAGGACAGCCTCGCTGATATCCGTAAGTGAAACTGGGGTCGTACTGAGATGCAGCGGCAACCGCCTCCTGAGCTGCGGCATGTTGGCGAGCCACCTCCGCTCTCCCCTCGTGTTCAGCTGCTTCTTCCCTGGTGACAACATATCTTCCTTTTGCCTGATAATCAAAAAGGTAGGGAACAGGAAGAGTGACATGGACGACGTTGCGTCTGTCATAGTTTAGTCGATATTGGAGAAATTGTTCATTCCTCCTAAGAAATTGATGATTGACCATAGTTTCATAATCCAAAAGAACAGGTGGTATAATCATATCCCCTTCTCGTGGGGCTATACCAAGATAATTAGCCACACGGGTTGCATAAATTCCTCCAAATAAATTTCCCTTTCTACTACTATTCTGCAACCTACATGCGACTATTGCCCCCAAGTTATAACCTTTATAACCTAACACAGCACTCTTGAGGACACACAGATCAGGAACACACATGTGACATGCTTCATCCTTACCGTTAATACATCTACCAATGAAGAGAGGAAAATAATGTATAGCAGGAAAATGAATGCTACCTATGGTAGCTTGTGCTATGTCCCTAAATTCTCCCACAGTAATACTAGCAAGGAAATCTCTAAATTCAGATTTGTGAGGATCACTAATATTACCCCACTGCGGGAGTTTGCAAGCAGTTGTGAACTCTTCTAAATCTATGGTATAAGATGTATCGTAAATATCAAATATGACACTAGGAGAATTACGCGCACAGTTATATTTAAACCTCCGCACAAAGGAGTCAGTCAATTGATAGTACTGAGGACACTTATCTTGTAAGAAGCCCCCCAGCTCGGCATTACGCACATACGCGTCAAATTCCTCCTTAAAGCCTGCTTCGACCATAAAATTATCGGATGGCCACTCACAAGCTCGTACGTCCGCGTCCCTCGGCAATTCAACATCTTGCTCACGTATGGCAATCCTTGGCCCTTTCTTCGCCAAGGAGCCACCTTGGTACATTCTTCTAAGCATAATTCTTTTTCTGAAATAATTCTGAAATTTTAGTAACTTCAAAATAAAAGTGAATAAAACTAAACAAGATTGGTAGCAACTACTCCTACAAGTGCCTAGAGCCTATATCATGAATTGGAATTGCTTGGGACCTCATAAATTCAACATGCAAGCTCAAGAACATGGTCACCTATGCAGCAAACATTTGTAATGAATAAAGCACTAGAACAAAAACTAATTGGACCAATGGAGGAGTCACATACCAAGCAACAATCTCCCAAAGCAGTTTTGTGAATGGAGCTTTGAGCAAGGAGATCGAAAATTGCAGCAAAATGAGCTAGAACTCGTGCTTGAGCTGGATGGGGATTTTTTTGGGTAGAAGATGAAGTGTGTGGGTGCTGGCATAAGTGTAGGGGGGGCACCAGGGGCCCACGAGACAGGGGGCGCGCCCAGGTGGGATGGGCGCGCCCTCCACTCTCGTGGCCTGGTGCTTGCCCCTCCTGCAATGATTTCAGTGCCTAAAATCCTCAAATATTCCATAAAAAATCATACTAAATTTGCAGGGCATTTGGAGCACTTTTATTTTCGGGAATGTTTTTTAATGCACGGATAATTTAGAAAACGGACGGATAATTCTATTTTTTGCTTTATTTATTCTAAACAACAGAAAGTAAAAAGAGGGTACAGAAGGTTGTGCCTTCTAGTCTCATCCATCTCATGATCATCAAAACGAATCCACTAACAAGGTTGATCAAGTCTTGTTAACGAACTCATTCCGAATAACACGGAACCGGAGAAATTTCGAATAACACTAAGTTACCTCAACGGGGATATGAAAATCCCCGACAATAAGAATATCATACTTTTTCTTGAGAGTAGAGAGAGGAAATTCAAAACCTCCAATAATAATAGTTGGAACTTTTCCAATAGAATTGATGCTATGAACTTGAGATTGTTTCCTCGGAAAGTGTACCGTATGCTCATTACCATTAACATGAAAAGTGACGTTGCCTTTGTTGCAATCAATAACAGCCCCTGCAGTATTAAGAAAAGGTCTACCAAGGATAATAGACATACTATCGTCCTCGGGAATATCAAGAATAACAAAGTCCGTTAAGATAGTGATATTTGCAACCACAACAGGCACATACTCACAAATACCGACAGGTATAGCAGTTGATTTATCAGCCATTTGCAAAGATATTTCAGTAGGTGTCAACTTATTCAATTCAAGTCTACGATATAAAGAGAGAGGCATAACACTAACACCGGCTCCAAGATCACATAAAGCAGTTCTAACATAATTTCTTTTAATGGAGCATGGTATAGTTGGTACCCCGGGATCTCCAAGTTTCTTTGGTATTCCACCCTTAAAAGTGTAATTAGCAAGCATGGTGGAAATTTCAGCTTCTGATATCTTTCTTTTGTTTGTAATGATATCCTTCATATACTTAGCATAAGGATTTACTTTCAGCATATCAGCTAAGCGCATACGTAAGAAAATAGGTCTAATCATTTCAGCAAAGCACTCAAAATCCTCATCATCCTTTGTTTTGGATGGTTTAGGACGAAAGGGCATGGGTTTCTGAACCCATGGTTCTCTTTCTCTACCGTGCTTCCTAGCAACAAAATCTCTCTTGTCATAACATTGATTCTTTGATTGTGGGTTATCAAGATCAACAGCAAGTTCAATTGCTACTTCATTGTTTTTGCTAGGTTGAGCATCAACATGAACATTATCACTAGGTTCATGTTCATCACCTGATTGTGTTTCAGCATCAGAAATAGAAATATCATAGGGATTCTCAGGTGTGTCTATAGTAGGTCCACTAGAAGCATGGAAAGTTCTATCGTTTTTCTTTTTCTTCTTTTTAGAAGAACTAGGTGCCTCTAAATTATTTCTCTGAGAATCCTGTTCGATTCTCTTAGGGTGGCCTTCAGGATACAAAGGTTCCTGAGTCATTCTACCAGTTCTAGTAGCCACTCTAACAGCAAAGTCATTTTTATTATTTAATTCATCAAGCAAATCATTTTGAGCTTTAAGTACTTGCTCAGCTTGAGTAGCAACCATAGAAGTATATTTGCTAATGAGTTTAAGTTCACCTTTAACTCTAGCCATATTATCGCTCACACGTCCTACCTCGAAAGCATTATTCTTTAACTCTCTACCAACATAAGCATTAAAACTTTCTTGTCTAGCCATAAAGTCATCAAAATCATCTAAGCATAGGCTATAAAATTTAGTAGAGGGGATTTCCACTTTATCATATCTATAGAGAGAATTTACCTTTACTACCTGTGTTGGGTTATCAAGACAATGTGGTTCTTCAACAGGCGGTATATGAAGACCATGTATTTCTTCAATAGGTGGTAAATTCTTAACATCTTCAGCTTTAATACCTTTTCCTTTCATTGATTTCTTTGCCTCTTGCATATCTTCGGGACTGAGAAATAAAACACCTCTCTTCTTCGGAGTGGGTTTAGGAATAGGCTCAGGAGTTGGCTCAGGAAGAGTCCAATTATTTTCATTAGTCAACATATTATTCAATAGTAATTCAGCTTCATTGACTGTTCTTTCCCTGAAAACACAACCAGCACAACTATCCATGTAGTCCTTGGAAGCATCAATTAGTCCATTATAAAAGATACCAAGTATTTCATTTTTCTTGAGAGGATGATCAGGCAAAGCATTAAGTAACCGGAGAAGCCTCCCCAAGCTTGTGGGAGACTCTCTTCTTTGATTTGCACAAAATTATATATTTCCCGCAAGGCAGCTTGTTTCTTATGAGTAGGGAAATATTCAGCAAAGAACTAATAAATCATATCCTGGGGAGTATGCACACAACCAGGAGCAAGAGAACTATACCAAGTATTAGCATCACCTTTTAAAGAGAACGGAAATATCTTAAGGATATAATAATAGCGAGACTTCTCATCATGAGTAAACAGGGTAGCTATAACATTCAACTTGGTAAGATGTGCCACAACAGTTTCAGATTCAAGCAAAAGCAGGGTCAGGTTTCATTCTATTATTAAGAGACTGCTGCTTCCATTTAGCTAATAATTTCTTAAGATCATATCTTTCATTGCAAGCAAAGATAGCTCTAGCAGCTTCTTCATTCATAACATAACCCTCAGGAACAACAGGCAATTCATAATCATTGGGAGAATTTTCATCATCACTATCATCAATAATAACATCTTCAATAATTTCATTCCCCCTAACTCTAGCAAGTTGTTCATCAAGAAATTCACCTAATGGCAAAGTAGTATCACGCACAGAAGTAGTTTCATCATGCATAGCAGAAGTGGCGTCATCAATAACATGCGACATATTCTGAATTCATAGCAGTAGCAGGTTTAGGTGTCGCAAGTTTACTAATAACAGAAGGAGAATCTAGTGTAGAGCTAGATGGCAGTTCCTTACCTCCCCTCGTAGTTGAGGGCAAAATTTTGGTTCTTTCGTCTTTCAAGTTCTTCATAGTGATCAACAGATATAAATCCCAAGTGACTCGGAGAGTAGAGCTATGCTCCCCGGTAACGGAGGCAGAAATTAGTCTTGATAACCACAAGTGTAGGGGATCGCAACAACTTTCGAGGGTAAAGTATTCAACCCAAATTTATTGATTCGACACAAGGGGAGCCAAAGAATATTCTTGAGTATTAGCAGTTGAGTTGTCAATTCAACCACACCTGGATAACTTAGTATCTGTAGCAAAGTATTTAGTAGCAAAAGTGGTATGATAATAAAGGTAACGGTGGTAAAAGTAAAGATAATAGTTTTTGGGTTTTTGTAGTAGTTCTAACAGTAGCAACGGAAAAGTAAATAAGCGAAGAACAATATGTGAAAAGCTCGTAGGCAATGGGTCAGTGATGGATAATTATGTCGGATGCGATTCCTCATGTAATAGCTATAACATAGGGTGACACAGAACTAGCTCCAATTCATCAATGTAATGTAGGCATATCTTCCGTAAATAGTCATACGTGCTTATGGAAAAGAACTTGCATGACATCTTTTGTCCTACCCTCCCGTGGCAGCGGGGTCCTAGCGGAAACTAAGGGATATTAAGGCCTCCTTTTAATAGAGAACCGGAACAAAGCGTTAGCACATAGTGAATAGATGAACTCCTCAAACTATGGTGATCACCGAGAAGTATCCCGATTATTGTCACTTCGGGGTTGTCGGATCATAACACATAATAGGTGACTATAGACTTGCAAGATAGGATCAAGAACACACATATATTCATGAAAACATAATAGGATAATAGGTTCAGATCTGAAATCATGGCACTCGGGCCCTAGTGACAAGCATTAAGCATAGCAAAGTCATAGCAACATCAATCTCAGAACATAGTGGATACTAGGGATCAAACCCTAACAAAACTAACTTCATTACATGGTAAATCTCATCCAACTCATCACCGTCCAGCAAGCCTACGACGGAATTACTCACGCACGGCGGTGAGCATCATGAAATTGGTGATGGAGGATGGTTGATGATGACAACAGCGACGAATCCCCCTCCCCGGAGCCCCGAACGGACTCCAGATCAGCCCTCCCGAGAGAGATTAGGGCTTGGCGACGGCTCCATGTCGTAAAACGCGATGAAACTTTCTCTCTGATTTTTTCTCTCCGAACGTGAATATATGGAGTTGCAGTTGAGGTTAGTGGAGGTCCAGGGGGCCCACGAGATAGGGGGTCGCGGCTAGGGGTAGGGGGCGCCCCCTGTCTCATGGATAGGGTGTGGGCCCCCTGGTCTTGATTCTTTCGCCAATATTTTTTATATTTTCCAAAAAGTCGCTCCGTGGATTTTCAGGACATTCCGAGAACTTTTCTTTTCTACACATAAAACAACATCATGGTAGTTCTGCTGAAAACAGCGTCAGTCCGGGTTAAGTTCATTCAAATCATGCAAGTTAGAGTCCAAAACAAGGGCAAAAGTGTTTGGAAAAGTAGATACGTTGGAGACGTATCAGCAGGCGCCGGAATTGTCTGATGAGGCTATGGAGGTGGTGACGACGCTCGCTAATGTTGAGGTCCCTGTGACTAAGCCAGTGACATCGGGCGCTTCCGGGGCCGTTGACAAGGCAGATGGTGAGAGAACTTCTAAGTGGGCTCGGAAAAAAGGCGATGTTGTGTTATCGCTGTGGTGAGAGGGGTTACTTTATTGCTGAATGTGTGACCGCGTTATGTGATACTTGCCTCAAGCCTGCGCATGACACGGGTGAGTGCCCGATATTGCATGATCAGATGTCGAGTATTACTATCTATGGAGTCTGTTGTGCCGAGCTGATGTTCTTTGAGTCTCCTTGTGTGAGGGATGTTCCCGAGGAGTCCCCGAGCATGACTACCGGGATCGTGAAAGTCACGAAAGGTGATGTGTCAGAGCCTCAGATTTTGCAGAGGCTTAGGGAATTGGTTCCAGGTGATTTTCAGTGGGAGCTTGTTCTTCTCGAGGCCAACATGTATAAGGTTGACTTCCCTACTACAGAGGACTTGGAGCGTCTTCTAAGTTTTGGGTTGTGCAAAATTCCTGGCACAGAGTGCATTCTTGAGTTTCACGAGTGGAAGAAGGTAGAGCCACAGGACAAGCCTCTCACTCAGGTATGGTTGCGTTTTTCGGGGACTCCGTCGAAGCTGATTCAGGATGCCCAGGTTGCTGCTAGCTTTGGAATTCTGGTTGGGAAAACTGAGAGGGTGGACATGTCTTTTACCCGAGCTAACGGGGTTGCACGGCTTCTGGTGACCGTTCTGGATATCGAGTTTGTTCCTTACATGGTCAAGTGGACACATAAGGGCCTAGTTTACAACCTCGACATTGAGTTTGAGGATTTCGAGTACTTCGCTGAGGCACTGGTAGGGACTGATGTGGACATGCATGATAAGAATGATGGATCGGGTAATTCGGAGGCGCGGGGGGAGGATGTTGGGCATGAGTTGCCCAATGGCCCGGGGGCTGACCCACAAATGCCCGGGAATGGGGCTGCACCCGCTACTTCGGTACCGATGAGTACTTTGTGTTTTGGTTCTTTTCAGCCAGCTTCCGCTCCTCCTAGGTTGTGGAGTGACAGGGTGGAGTCTGAGGATGTGCTTGAGTGCACGCTTCCGCCCCTGGACTTTCCGGAGGCTGATGACTCTCTGGAGGGGAGGGACGATCTTGGGCAGGTGGCCCCTAGTTCTCCCACCCTGTCTGCTGTTTTGGCGCACGGGAGGACCCCGCCGGGACTGCCCACGGAGCTGGCAGTGTCTCCGATCAAGCAGGCGGCCTCGGCTACCTCGTCACCTAGTCTGTCCAGGGTGGCTGAGCTTGCGGTGCCGACCGAGCCCTGCCTGACGCCGTCAGGAGTGGACACGACGATCTTCATTCTGACTGCCGGGTCTGGTGGGGCACGGGGGCAGGCGGCCCCCGTCCTCTCTTCTCCTCCCAGGCACTACTAGGAAAAGGGCTATAGATAGGATTGATTCTAATGGCGCACCGTGGAAGCAGTGCGCCACTACTATATACTAATGGCGCACCTGTTTGCGATACGCCATTAGTGTGGAAGACACTAATGGCGCACCGTAAACAGGGTGCGCCACTAGTATGAATTATTTTTTTTCCATTTTCCCATACATACTAATGGCGCATCTGGTCCATAATGCGCCATTACTATCTATAACTACTAATGGCGCACCAAGCAGGTAGTGCGCCATTACTGTAAATTTTGTTTTATTCTTTTTTTTACAAAACTACTAATGGCGCATCCTCGCACAGTGCGCCATTACTAGCTTAAACTAGTAATGGCGCACTCAGAGGAGATGCGCCATTAGTATATATACTTATTATTTTTACTTTTTTTGCAAAACAACTAATGGCGCACCGTCTGCTGATGCGCCATTAGTAACCAGGGTTACTAATGGCGCATTTTCCTACAGTGCACCATTAGTAACCTGGGACCAACAAGATATTTTGGACAGCCCACACCTATCCACTCACTTTCCTCACTTCATTCCATCCACCTCCTTCTCCAAGCTTTCGGCCATCTCCTCCTCCTCACCTCATTTCCACCATAGATTCAACAAAATTAAGTGGTGAAATTACCTTTTTTTGATAGGTAAGTAAGGGAAAGCTATCTTCATGATATAGATTTACTTTTTTTTCTCCCTAGCACGCTCCAACAACGTGCACATGCACTTTTTGTGGCCTAGCTAGATCTATGTATGTTTGCGGTGTTGCATGTGTTTGTGGTGTTGCATATATGTTTGTGTTTGAAGGTACCGGAATTTGAAATATGCGATAGTTGCCAATATTTTGCCGGAATGTTTTGATTCATTTCCGTTTCGGCGAGAATTTTGGCACTATGCATTCTTTTTGGTCCTATTTTTAGGGAAGGTCATGCCAAATTTTTTCTTGGTTCTAACATATCGTTTTGCTCTACCCCGCAGGCGACCATGGTCCGCACGATGACTGAAGGCATCGTGAATAGGTTTTTGAGCTCCGCGAAGGCCGAGATGCTTCAAAGGAACGAGACGGAGATAAGATGTCCATGTCGAAGATGCAAGCTGAAGAGCCTTATTGCGGACCCGGATTCCGGGCAGGTGCGGGACCACCTGCTCTTGCATGGTTTCATGGATGGCTATCGGTGGCAAGGTGATGAAGATGACTATCAAGTCGTCCATGGCCGGGGCCGGGCAAGAAATGAGGAAGGGCAACAAGACAAGTACCACTGCGGCGAGGGCGGGCGAGAAGACGAAGAATCTCCAGCACATGATCACGACGGTGATGCTGTACACAGTCATCATGTAGAAGATGTCGTACATGATGATGAGGAAGATCAAGACGAAGGGCATGATCATGAAGATGAAGATGCCGGAGCAGACGACGATGGAGGCTGGGTGCAGGACCCTCATATTCAAGAGCTGCTTCTCAAGCGGACGGATAACGCAAGAGCTGCCGCCCGAGAGAAAGCCAAGCTGGATCAGCTGGAGATAGACGCGGTTACTCCATTGTATGAAGGATGCAGGCCCGAGGATACCCGCCTGAAAGTAACGCTCATGGCTCTGGAGATGAAGGTAAAACACAAAATGACCGACGCATGCTTCGACGAGAACATGTCATTCTGGCACGAACGTCTTCCCAAGGGGAACAAGTGCCCGACCAGTTTCGAGGAGGCGAAGAAAATCGTGTGTCCTCTGGATTTACCGCACGTGAAATACCATGTGTGCATGAACAATTGCATCATTTATCGGGACGAGCACGCGGAGTCTACCATATGTCCGGTGTGCGGCGTCACTCGATACAAGAAGAGGAAGAAAGCTCCTCGAAAATCGGTGTGGTACTTTCCGATCACTCCTCATCTGCAGCGGTATTTGCGGACCCTAAGGTAGCAAAGCTCCTGCGTTGGCACGCGGATAGGGAGGAGAAGAAGCGAGAAGATGACGCAAATGATCCAGAGATAGATAAAAAAGGCAAGATGCTGAGTCACCCTAAGGATGCGAGCCAGTGGCAAGCGTTGAACTTCGAATACCCAGAATTTGGGAACGATCCAAGGAACATCGTGCTGGGCGCGAGCACTGATGGAGTTAATCCGTTTGGCAGCCAGAGAAGCACACATAGCACCTGGCCTGTGTTTGTGTGGATGTACAACCTTCCCCCCTGGTTGTGCATGAAGAGGAAGTACATTCACATGAGTATGCTAATTGAAGGGCCGAAACAACCAGGGAACGACATCAATCTGTATCTGGGGCTGCTGAAAGAGGAGCTTGACACGCTGTGGAAAACGCCAGCCAATACGTGGGACGCCGCAGAGAAAGAATATTTCCCTATGAGAGCCGCACTGCTCACGACGGTGCACGACTATCTCGGTTACGGATGTCTCGCGGGGCAGGTAGTCCACGGATTTTCTGGATGCGTAAGGTGCATGGATGACACAACATATCGCCAGCTAGATAGAGATCCCGGGTCTTCGAAAACCGTGTTCATGGGACATCGAAGGTGGCTTCGCGACGATGACCCGTGGAGGAAACGCAAGGATCTGTTCGATGGTGAAACCGAACCCCGAAAATGCCCGTGTACGAGGAGCGGCAAGGAAATAGACAAGCTGTTGAAAAATTGGAAAGACTGCCCACTGCCGGGAAAGAAGCGAAAGGCGCCAGAGCCGCTGCTGAAGGTATGGAAATCGAGGTCTGTTTTCTGGGACTTGCCGTACTGGAAGATCCACCGTGTGCCTCACAGCCTTGATGTCATGCATATCACGAAGAACGTGTGCGAGAGTCTGCTTGGTACCCTGCTCAACATGCCAGAGAGGACCAAAGATGGGCCGAAAGCAAGGGCAGACTTGAAATCAATGGGCATCAGGCAGGAGCTTCACGCTAATGATGATGATGATGATGATGATGAGGCGAAGCAGGACACGGAAAGTCGTCGCAAAGGCAAAAAGGCCAAGAAGACCAGAAATGACTACCCTCCCGCGTGCTTCACTCTAAGTCAGGAGGAGATCGAGCAGTTTTTCACCTGCCTCCTAGGAGTAAAACTTCCTTACGGTTACGCGGGGAAGATAAGCAGATACCTAGACCCAGTGAAGCAGAAGTTCAGCGGGATGAAGTCTCACGACTGTCACGTGCTGATGACGCAGATACTTCCAGTTGCAATCCGTGGGATCATGGACGCGCACGTCCGTGAAACGCTATTTGGCCTATGCAACATTTTCGACGTCATCTCTCGGAAGTCGATTGGCGTGAGGCAACTCAGAAGGCTACAGGAAGAGATCATGGTGATACTATGCGAGCTTGAGATGTACTTCCCGCCCGCATTCTTCGACGTTATGGTGCATCTGCTGGTCCATATAGTGGAGGATATCATCCAACTCGGGCCGACGTTCCTGCACAGCATGATGCCGTTCGAAAGGATGAATGGTGTCATCAAAGGATACGTTCGCAACATGTCACGTCCAGAGGGAAGCATAGCTAGGGGCTTTCTGACCAAAGAGTGCATCTCCTACTGCACGAATTATCTAGGCATCGAGAACCCCGTTGGTCTGCCCGTCAACAGGCACCTCGGCAGGCTCGCTGGATGGGTCACCATGAGGGTCGCCGCGAAATGCATGTCGACTTCGAGGGTCGACTCGCCGACTTTGAAAGAGCAAACCTAGTCGCGCTACAACACATAGACGTGGTCGATCCTTGGGTGGTAGAGCACAAAACCTTTATTAATAAGACGTACAATGACCGAGGCCAACAGAGGACGGACGGAGATATACTCAAAGAGCACAACTCATGTTTCACACGTTGGTTCAAGCAGAAGCTTCTGTCGTACCCTTTACATGAGGATTCTTCCGCGGAAGAACAACTCATATTCGCCTTGTCACAGGGCGCCGAGCACAACCTGATGACCTATGAGGCGTACGATATCAATGGCTACACATTCTACACCGAGGACAAGGACATGAAGAGCGATGGTTATCAGAACTCCGGGGTAATGATGGAATCCTACACCGGTAACGACAAGGACAGATACTACGGAAGGATCGAGGAGATCTGGGAGCTGAGCTACGCTGGAGAGAAGGTCCCGATGTTCCGTGTCAGATGGGCCAAAAACGTCATAAAAGAAGACCGGTATTTCACCACCATGGTTATACCCGAAGCCAAATCCAAGACCGCGGGCGCAAACGTTACCGCGAAAAATGAGCCATGGGTACTGGCTTCCCAAGTGGACCAATGCTTCTTCATTACCGACCCGCCAAAGCCCAGTCGTGTTGTCGTGAGGAGAGGCAAAAGGAAGATCATCGGAATGGATGGAGTAGCCAATGAGCAAGACTTCGACAAGTACGGCGACCCGAAGATCGAACATGACGACGACGATGAAGTAGAAGGACCACCACAAGAAGAAGCAGGACCACCCTACCTAAAGGACGTCCGTTCCACAGAAGAACTCCGTTTGCAAAAAAGAAGGGCAAGAAGATTGTGAACAGATAGCTAGCTAAGACCGATTGTATTTAAATCGTAGTCTTCATTTCTCGATTGTATTTCATGGGCACTTTTTGATATCATGAATATTTTTAAATTTCATGGGCACTTTTTGAATTCATGAGGACACTTGATCTCGATTCCCCCTCCATCTCGATCTCGATCCCCCTCCATCTCGATCGCACCTGCACCCTCCCCCGCTAGCTCCACCCATCGCAACCCTCCCCCGCTCCACCGCCGGAGCACCCGGCCCCCCGCACCCGCACTTTTTGAACATATTTTTTAATTTTTTTTACTATTTTTATAAAAAATATTACTGTTATAATTTAAACAAGTTTGAACATATTTAAACACAAATAAATATAAAAAACAGCATTTAAAATGCATAAAAAAATATTGGGGATCCTAGGAATCGAACCCAGGACCTCCTGGTGTGTGTGCTGCGTGCTGACCAGTCGGGCTAGTGGGTGGGTTCTATTGTAGATAGGGTTGGGCTGTAGATATGGCTACTGGGCTAGATTAAAACAAAATTCTAATGGCGCACCGAGGGGTGGTGCGCCATTAGAACAGTCGTACTTATGGCGCACCGGCGTGTGGTGCGCCATTAGAAAGCTTCCCTCCACCTATTCCCCTCTGGCCTCTCTCCCTCCCTCGCCAGATCCCCCCCCCCCACTCGACCTAACTTTGCCCCCGCACCGTTGCCCCCGCGCCGTCGCCCCCCGAGCCAGAGGAGACAACGACCGCCTCTACCTCAGCTCAGCCAGGCCACGCGATGCCGAGCCGAGCGCCGCCTACCTCGCCATCCCCCCTCCGCCCGCGCCCGCGCCCTCGACGTCCTCCTCCCAAGCCGAGACGCAGAGACAGGCGAGTGGTGGAGCCCACCGCGTGTCACCGGAGCTTCAACGCCCAGCCGCTGCCAGAGCTTCAACGCCGGCGTCTTCCTCCATTCCTCCATCCCCTCCCCCAGGTGATTCCTCCCTGCTCCTCCATCCCCTCACCTGCATGTATTTCAGAGAACAAATTCGTAGTTCATTTCATTATGTTGGCCTGCATTAGCTAAGCATCAAGTGGATTTAACTATTTTAGACAGTTTCAGTTAACTGTTTTGTGTTTCCTGAAGAGGTTCACCTATAGTTTCAAAAATTCAGTCACTGGATATATGCAATAATTTACAAAGAGCAAGTGATGTAGAGCAAAAATTCAGCAAATGATGTATAGTTTCAAAAATTCAGTGAAACTGAACCTACCCTATTGCTTCATGTAGCAAAGGCGGCAATGCAAGCAAGATCATGCTTGGCTTAGCCAAATTCATGTTACTGAATTTTTTTCAACATGATAAAATTGTCATGCTACTAAATGTTATAGAAATGCAAGGGAACACAGAAATACTAGGGCACACAACATTTAGAGTACTCTGAAATTCAGTTCTGAAATTTTTTGTTAGATAGTGGCTACACTAATCTAGAGTAGTATCCCAATCTGATGGAGTACTCGATTTAAAACTCCTAATCTAGACTAATATCCTAAAATCATTCCTGGAATTGCTGGAGTATAAATCATTAATCATTGATCATTGATGTTTGAGTATAAATCATGAAGAGCAATATCCATGTAACTGTACCTGCAATCTCCAGAACAAATTCAACATTTCAATAACATTTCGCTACCTTCTGAACCCACATAGGCTGCAGGTAAAACAAGTTCCAGAACTTCTTCCCTGATCCATCACAATAACCTTGCACACGTATAACTAGTAGTACCGTGCTATGGTAGCTGGCTCGAGGATGTGGTGGGGGATCTTTGCATGCCTAACACTGATTTTTGTGACAGTACCCGAATATTGCTGATGGCCTCTTTCTATAGATGTTGCATATGTAGAGTGTAATGAGATCTTAGTGTCATTTATGACACATATTAGACAGTGTGCAGCTTTGTCATTTATGACACATGTGCAGCTTACCAGATGTATTGAAAGAAATCATTTCTTTATTTTTGTTAAGTGGAGCGAACAAAATCATTTATCTGGTTTTATTATTTCGCATACCCACTTGGAACTGCAATTTCATTTATGTTGTTATAAGTTTGTTGCTGTCAGCATGAGTTAACTTGCTGTCATTTATCGAAATTCAGAATGTGCTGGACTATATGTTCATTGGTACTACTTGTGATGCTGCTGCTGTACTACTTGGAAATTTTGTCAACTTGTGATGCTGCTGCTGTACCCCGAGAGGCCCTTGAGTTTGCCGGAATGTCGATTAACTTCCGTTTCGGCAAATTCGGGTACTCCATATGTCCTATTTTCAGCAAAGGTCATGCTAAAATTTTCCGTGAATTTTAGCATGACTTTGCTAAAAATAGGACATATGGGGTACTTGCGACTAATGCATGGGCCGGGCTATCTTAGTACTTAGTTAAGTAGGATCAACTGCCCTGCCATTCTTGCTGCATTAAATCATAGGTGGCAATAGAGCCAAGTGATTAGGCCCAACTTAGAATTATCCTTAGCATCGATAAACCCTAGATGATAAACCCAACATAGGTGGCAATAGAGCCAAGATTAGGCCCAACCTAGGGTGCCTCGGCATTGATAAACCCTAAATGATGAAAACTTAACTTGGCTGCCCCGGATGCCTCGGTGTTGATGAGAACCTAAATGATGAAAGCTTAGGCTTTTAGGGTGCCTCGGTGTCGACAAACCCTAAATCATGAGACCATGATCTTGTTCCTTGACAATAACCATCTTTTTGACCAAACTTTTTTCCTATTTAGAGAGAAACATGGCCCACAACGATGAGGCCGGTGGTTCGGGCGGCAAGCAATTCTGGGAGCTGTCCCAAGAGATGGAGGAACAACCTCACCGCTATGATGACGCCGCGGAAGACACCGATCCTGATTACACAACCCCTAGTGGCGTCGGGGATGACACCACTGATGGTGCCGCCGAGGATGCCACCACTGATGATGGCGGCGCACACACAGATGGTGGCGGCGCACACACAGATGGCAGCCAACCGAAGAAGCAAAGGAAGGACCGGCGCCCGAATGCGCTCCGCACCGTCAAGGAGGAATTCACTCAAGTGGACTCCGACGGGAATCCAACGGAGCCCAAACATATAGTCAAGGGGTACTCGGTTCAGCTCGGGTGCATTCTCCGGAGCACCGTCTCGATCAACACCGAGAACCTTAGGCATAAGGACCGAGGGAATTTGCGCAACCTCCTCTTCACGAAGCTGCACGAACGATGCAAGTTCCCCGCCAAATTTGAAAACACACGCCTCTCAGGGAATAAAGTGAACAGTGCCGCCCTCACGAAGATGAGCACGGCCCTGTCTACTTGGAGAAGCGCGGTGAAGAGAATGATTGATAAAGGTGATAGTTATGACAAGATCAAGGCGAAATATCCTTTGATGAGCGAAGATGAGTACAAGGAGTTCAAGATCAAGTGCCAGAGCCCCGCAACCTCCGAATCAAGTCAGTGGCGGAAAGAAATGCGGGAGTTGAACTTAGGGGAACACAAACTCGGTCCCGGCGGTTATAGAGTGGCGGAGCCTATATGGGACAAGGAGGACGCGGAGCGTGCCGAGCAAGGCCTACCGCCCCGCTTCGAGAAATACAGCGGTGACAAGCAGACCAGGAACTATGTCAGGGCCCGGTACAAGGAGGACCCGATAACAAAGGAGCTTACCACGGATCCGAAGACCAGGGCGCTTGAGCTTGTTCTGGTAAGGAATACACCCCCGCGTAATTAGCTCCATATGGTTGCACTCTAATTAATCCCCAATATTTCTAAATGGTTCATGTTCCTTTCGCAGGACAATGAAAGCAGTAGCGCGGGGTCGTCTAAGAGCTCCCCTTTCGACACCCCTTTAAATAGGGCGTTGAACGTAATGAAAAAGAAGGATAAGCTCAATAAGCCGACGTCAGCTGGTCGTGTGGCCGGCAAAGGCTTGTCCACAAAATGGGGGTCATACTATACCGCTGGTGTGCGGAAGGAGAAAAAGACCAGCTCGGAAAGCCAGACGCGCGAGGTTGAAGAACTCAAGGCACAAGTGGCGCGGATTCCGGAGCTTGTCCATGAGCAAGTGCAACAACAACTTGGAACGACGCTCAACGCCATGGTGCCTACGTTGATTCATGGGCTGACGACGTGGATTGCGGGCGGCCAAAAGGGGCCTCCCCCGGTTCCCAGCTTCACGGCCAGCAACTCGCACAGCGCGGCGGCGGCACCATTGGTGTCTCCGGCGGCGGCGCCATTGCTGTCTCCGGCGGCGGCGCCATTGGTGTCTCCGGCGGAGGCGGTATTCATGTCTCCCGCACCGGCACGGGCATTGGAGCTTAATGCACCCGGGTGTACGCCGACCGGCACCTCGCCAGCAAGCGCCCCCTCCGTCAGTTGCACGCCTGCCGTTGGCGGTGCCTCGACATTAGTCGAGCTCGACGGCATCACGGTAACTAAGCCTCTCGGCCGATGACTTCATCTTCTTGCCTTTGACTGGGCATCCCTGACGCCCTATACATGTTTTCGCAGGGCACCGCCGACGTTCCTTGCACTCTTCTGCACTTCGTGGGCGCCGAGTTGGTCGATGTCGCCAAGGGCAGAATCGTTCAACCGGGCAACCCCATGTTCCACGGTAATCCGATGCCAACCACAATGTATAGGGTTGAAGTGGTCCGGGTGCTGCCAGGCTGCGACGAGCTGTTACCTCCGATTCGACCCGCTGGGGCCGACGAAGAAGATGAGATGACCCTCGGCACCTGCGTAAACTGGCCCCTGCTATGGCCGAAGAGCCAGATTCGTTTGGGGGCGGGGGACACCACCCCACAGACAAGACCGCCAGTCGTGCCGGCGCCAAGCCATGGCAAGAACGCCGCAACGCTACCGGACCTGCCGGACATCCCTATGGCACAGGATTCGGACAGCCCTATGGCACAGGATCCGGACGGTGACGACAACGACGACGGTACATTTACCAAAGTTGACAAGTACTTTGCCGAACATGGGTACGCTGACGAGTTCTGCGGGCCTCTTTCTCAAGAACCCAGCCAAGACCACCGCAATCTAGCTGGTACGGCGGAGAAATCCAATTGCAACAAGCGTCGTCTGGCGTTCAGTTCTCAGGACACGCCTCCAGCTCCCGCCTTCACCGAGCCTCAGATAGCTGAGGCGCGAAATATTATCAGCCCCAACACGCTGAAGAAGGCGGTCTGTGAGCAGAAATTACAGGAGATCAAGAAGAAGGGCCGGAAATGAAAGACTAACAAGGGCGCCGGTGCGAGCCAGCCGGCATCGAGTTCGATCCGTGCTCAGGACGGGCCACCTTCACCTAAGGATATCTAGAGGAGGGTGCATGTGGCGGGTAGGGCGATGCTACCGCCAAATATGTTGAATGCTGCAACCGGTGCTTTGAGGAGTCTGCACGACAGTGTTCTGATTTTGGAGAAGCAGCGTCTCAGAGAGAAGGATGTGGCATACCCGGTTTTCGTGGCCAAGGTGCCAGAGAGCAAGGGCATTGTGGATGGCGACATCGGGGGTATGATCATCCTGCGGTTTGATGACATCTTTGCTATGTTTAACCTTCATCCGTTGCACTACACCTTCGTTCGGCTGTTTTCGCTGAGCATGCAGATGCGGATCATTAGAGACAATACCCCGGACATCGTGATAGTCGACCCCTTCTACATGCGTGCCAAGCACTTGAGCAGCGCTGGGGACCGCCAAGTTGCGAGTTCACACCTCGAAGGCGTCATTCTGGCAAACGCAGATAAGGATAACTTCCTTGTGCCTTACTTTCCCGAGTAAGTCATCCCTTAACCGCCCCGTAACATATGATTTCTTAGATTTCGATCGTTCTTTTTTTCCTAACATTCCGTGTTCTGTGCAGTGACACACATTGCACACTCATCCTCTTAAGCCCGAAATATTCCATGGCCACGTATTTCGACCCGAACCGTAACTCCATGATAGACTACACAAATGTCAAGAAAGTTCTTGATGATGTTCTCCCCAGCTACGCCAAATCTGGAGGCACCTTCACCAGGCCAGTTCGTAAGTACGGCAAGCACATCTTCTCACACAATACGAAGTTCTGCTGCGTCAAGCAGCCGCCTGGCGGTCAGAAGGATGCCTACTACTCCCTCCGTCACATGCGGGCGATCGTAAGGGACCATCATCACCTTCTGCTACCAGATAATCTCAAAGATTGGGCCGCGAGCTTGTCGGCAGTCCAGGACGCGGACCTCAGACAAGAATTCTTTCGCATCCGGTCGGACTTTGCGGACATCATCCATCAAGATGTCCTTCATACGTCGGGGCAGTTCTTCCTTAGATATCAACCGTCCAACAATGAGCTAGATGGAATGCTACAAATGCAGGGTGACAACGACCGCGATTTCATGACCATCGCGACAGACGGCGGCTTCATCCACGCTCCTGTCCGATGAGTCGAGTCGAAAGTAGTGATGTGTAGTTCTGAAACATTGATTGGCTCATGTTGTAATTAAACTTTAATGAATTCGTATATCTCTTTGGTTTGGACAGTCGTTCAACTTAGATGTAATCGATGCTATTTATTAGTAGGACCATGAATTGTGCTATTAATGTCTTGCTTTTCTCTTCCGATCCTTTTGTTGCATACTTACATATTGCTTATGTATTGTCTATTGTTTGGCTTGTGCATAGAGATGCCGTCGTATGTCGTGTACAAGGGTAAGGTTCCCGGAGTCTACGACGACTGGGAGGAGTGTCGGAGACAGGTTCACCGCTTCAGTAGTAACAGTTACAAAGGGTACACCACTAGGGCGGAGGCCGAATCTAGATACGCCCGCTATCTAGCGGGAGAGAGGAGGCAGCGTTGGAGGAACCGGATGAAGACCAGTTTGATCGCGATGATGCTCATCATGATGACCACAACTCTCTTCTATGTGATGGTAGTTTAGATGGTCGATATCGACTTGTAATGTGAAGACAAACTAGCTACTCGCGGTCTCGAGACTTGTAATGTTCTATCTTTGTTCGGTCTTTTGAATTCAGAGACTAATATGATGATTTGTATTCGGAGACTAATCTTCTATTGTATTCGATGAATCTGCTGTTGATGTGTGATGTTGTCTAAATTCTGTCCAATAATATATTTTGTAACCTGTGAAAATATCATAAAAGAAAAAAAAATATCCATACTAATGGCGCATCAAGGCAGAGTGCGCCATTAGTATGCCAAAGGATACTAATGGCGCATCTAGGCAGAGTGCGCCATTAGTGTGACAAAGCACATGGTTACGTATGGCCCCCCGGGAGGCATACTAATGGCGCATGGAGTTACATACTAATGGCGCACTACGTGGTGCGCCATTAGAACACCAGATACTAATGGCGCACCAGTGGTGCGCCATTAGAATTTAATTCTAATGGCGTGATGCTAGTGGCGCACCAGTAGTGCGCCATTAGAAGGCAAAACTGGTGCGCCACTAGCATGCCTTTTCCTAGTAGTGAGGTCTCCGGGTGGGGAGTCTGGGCAGGTGGCCCAGTCCTCGCTAACCCCGAGATTGCCGGCGGGTCTCTGTGGTTCTGCGACTTCTCTTGCCGGGCCGTGCGTTGGGGGTGGGGCAGGAGGCCTCACCCCAAACGGAGCGATCTGGGAGGAGGTCATCGCCTTTGGAGGTATTCCGGATCCTGTGTCTGAGGGAAGACAGATGAGTTGTCGCCTTCAGGACCAGCCGGAGGTTGATGATATACAGCTGAGGTAAGCCATGCGGGCGGCCAAGCTTCATGACATGGAGGTCACTACTGGTATGTCGGTCAATACTTCCAATTCCATTTTGCATTTTTCTAATGATGAGATCATTCACAATGCAAATGGGTTAGGAGTTTCACTAGGTAGTAATGATAGTGAAATCTCTAAATCTGTTAATGATATTCTGGACCTGGAAGCGGAACGTGCTCTAGAGTTGATTCGTAGCTTAGCAGCGGTCAAACCTATGAACGACACTGACATGGATGCTTTGGGAGTCAGGGTGATAGATACGTTTTGTGCGGATCTTGTCCCATCAATCCCACGAGACTGAGGAGGATGACGGTTCTATACCCCTAGGGGAGAGTGCCCCGGTCGAGTGTCAGGATGTTAGGTCCACGGAGCCCGGTTGTGAGGACCGGGTAGAGTATCAGGAAAAGCCTAAGAGAACGTGGAGGCGCAAGATCTATCCTGCATCCGCGGTACGTAGAAGTTCTAGGGTCCGTACAACCAAAAAATTCCATGATGAACTATGAGAGGCATGTTTTGGAATAGCAGAGGTCTGAGGGACTTGGCAAAAAGAAGGTTTCTAGCAGATGCTTCAATTGAACATAAACTTGATTTTATTGCCCTTTCCGAGATTGGAAGGGACAATTTCTCTCCCCAGTTTCTGAGCATGTTATCCGGAGGTGTCGATTTTGATTGGCACTGTCTTCCCCCAAGAGGAAGATCAGGGGGATCCTGCTTGGGGTTAGATGTGAGGCGTTGGAAGTTCGAAGTGTGGTCATGGGTGATTTCACTGTCAAATTTCGTGTCAGGTCCAAAGTCGATGGATTCAATTGGGCATTGGTAGCGGTATATGGGGCCGCGCAGCCAGAGCACAAACCAGAATTTTTGCTGGATGTCATCCGGATTTGCCGGTCTCACCAGCTTCCAATCTTGGTTGGGGGTGATTTTAACATTATCAGAAGGAGAGAAGAAAAGAACAATGATAATTTTGACGCCAGGTGGTCGTTCATGTTCAATACTATCATTGAAAGCTTGGATCTTAGAGAGATAGAGCTTTCGGGTAGAAAATTCACTTGGGCTAATACTTTGCAAAATCCGATGTATGAGAAGCTGGATCGAGTCCTAGCGAGCGTCGACTGGGAACAGAAATTCCCACTGGTTGCAGTCCAAGCGTTATCTCGCGGTATCGCTGACCATAGCCCTTTGCTAGTTGACTCTGGTGAGGCAACACATGTGGGTAATAAAAATATCTTTTCTTTCGAACTTGCGTGGTTTGAAAGAGAAGGTTTTCTGGATCTGATAGCCATGGAATGGGCAATAGATGCAGGAGGAAGGTCTTCTATTGAGAGATGGCAGAATAAGATTAGAAACTTGAGAAGTTTCTTGTGAGGGTGGGCTAAGCACCTCTGTGGGATCTATAAGGTTGAAAAGGAAAGGCTCCTTACACTTATCGAGTCCCTCGATTTAAAAGCTAAGTCCACAATTCTGTAAACCTCGGAACTGAAGAAAATATGCCCTAGAGGCAATAATAAAGTTATTATTTATTTCCTTATATCATGATAAATGTTTATTACTCATGCTAGAATTTTATTAACCGGAAACATAATACATGTGTGAATACATAGACAAACACAACGTCAATAGTATGCCTCTGCTTGACTAGCTTATTAATCAAAGATGGTTATGTTTCCTAACCATAGACATGTGTTTTCATTTGATTAATGGGATCACATCATTAGGAGAATGATATGATTGACATGACGCATTCTGTTAGCCTAGCACTTGATCGTTTAGTATATTGCTATTGCTTTCTTCATGACTTATACATGTTCCTGTAACTATGAGATTATGCAACTCCCGTTTTCCGGAGGAACACTTTGGGTGCTACCAAACGTCACAACGTAACTGGGTGATTATAAAGGAGTACTAAAGGTGTCTCCAAAGGTACATGTTGGGTTGGCGTATTTCGAGATTAGGTTTTGTATCTCCGATTGTCGAAGAGGTATCTCTGGGCCCTCTCGGTAATGCACATCACTATAAGCCTTGCAAGCAATGTAGCTAATGAGTTAGTTACGGAATGATGCATTACGTAACGAGCAAAGAGACTTGCCGGTAACGATATTGAACTAGGTATTGGATACCGACGATCGAATCTCGGGCAAGTAACATACCGATGACAAAGGGAACAACGTATGTTGTTATGCGGTTTGACCGATAAAGATCTTCGTAGAATATGTAGGAGCCAATATGAGCATCCAGGTTCCGCCATTGGTTATTGACCGGAAACGTGTTTCGGTCATGTCTACATAGTTCTCGAACCCGTAGGGTCCGCACGCTTAAGGTTTCGATGATAGTTTTATTATGAGTTTATGAGTTTTGATGTACCGAAGGAGTTCGGAGTCCCGGATGAGATCGGGGACATGACGTGGAGTCTCAAAATGGTCGAGACGTAAAGATCGATATATTGGACGACTATATTCGGAGTTCGGAAAGGTTCCGAGTGATTCAGGTATTTTTCAAAGTACCGGGGAGTTACGGGAATACGGGGAAGAGCATTGGGCCTTAATGGGCCTTAGTGGGAAGGAGCCAGGAGGTGGCGCGCGCCCCTCCCAGCCCAGCCCGAATTGGACAAAGGGTTTGGGGCGCGGCCCCCCTCTCCCTTCCTTCTCCACTTCCCTTCTTTCCCCCCTTCTCCTAGTTGGACTAGGAAAGAAGGAATCCTACTCCCGGTGGGAGTAGGACTCCCCTTGGAGCGCCCACCTCCTAGGGCCGGCCTCCTCCTCCCTTGCTCCTTTATATACGGGGGCAGGGGGCACCCCATCACACACAAGTTGATCTTCGTGATCGTTCCTTAGCCGTGTGCGGTGCCCCCCTCCACCATATTCCACCTCGATCGTATCGTTGTGGTGCTTAGGCGAAGCCCTGCGTCGGTAGAACATCATCATCATCACCACGCCGTCGTGCTGACGGAACTCATCCCCGACACCCTACTGGATCGGAGTCCGCGGATCGTCATCGAGCTAAACCTGTGCTGAACTCGGAGGTGCCGTACGTTCGGTACTTGGATCGGTCGGATCGTGAAGACGTACGACTACATCAATCGCGTTGTCATAACGCTTCCCCTTACGGTCTATGAGGTTACGTGGACAACACTCTCCCCTCTCGTTGCTATACATCACCATGATCTTGCGTGTGCGTAGGAAATTTTTGAAATTACTACGTTCCCCAACAGCGGCATCCGAGCCTTGGTTTTATGCGTTGATGTTATATGCACGAGTAGAACACAAGTGAGTTGTGGGAGATACAAGTCTGCTTACCAGCATGTCATACTTTGGTTCAGCGGTATTGTTGGATGAAGCGGCCCGGACCGACATTATGCGTATGCTTACGCGAGACTGGTTTTACCGCCGTGCTTTGCACACAGGTGACTAGCGGGTGTCAGTTTCTCCAACTTTAGTTGAACCGAGTGTGGCTACGCCCAGTCCTTGCGAAGGTTAAAACAGCACCAACTTGACAAACTATCGTTGTGGTTTTGATGCGTAGGTAAGAACGGTTCTTGCTAAGCCCGTAGCAGCCATATAAAATTTGCAACAACAAAGTAGAGGACGTCTAACTTGTTTTTGCAGGGCATGTTGTGATGTGATATGGTCAAGACGTGATGATGCTATATTTTATTGTATGAGATGATCATGTTTTGTAACCTAAGTTATCGGCAACTGGCAGGAGCCATATGGTTGTCGCTTTATTGTATGAAATGCAAACACCCTGTAATTGCTTTACTTTATCACTAAGCGGTAGCGATAGTCATAGAAGCAATAGATGGTGTAACGACAACGATGCTACGATGGAGATCAAGGTGTCGCGCCGGTGACGATGGTGATCACGATGGTGCTTTGAAGATGGAGATCACAAGCACAAGATGATGATGGTCATATCATATCACTTATATTCATTGCATGTGATGTTTATCCTTTATGCATCTTATCTTGCTTTGATTGACGGTAGCATTTTAAGATGATCTCTCACTAATTATCAAGAAGTGTTCTCCCTGAGTATGCACCGTTGCGAAAGTTCTTCGTGCTGAGACACCACGTGATGATCGGGTGTGATAGGCTCTACGTTCAAATACAACGGGTGCAAAACAGTTGCACACGCGGAATACTCAGGTTAAACTTGACGAGCCTGGCATATACATATATGGCCTCGGAACACGGAGACCGAAAGGTCGAACGTGAATCATATAGTAGATATGATCAACATAGTGATGTTCACCATTGAAACTACTCCATCTCGCGTGACGATCGGACATGGTGTAGTTGATATGGATCACGTAATCACTTAGAGGATTAGAGGGATGTCTATCTAAGTGGGAGTTCTTAAGTAATATGATTAATTGAACTTAAATTTATCATGAACTTAGTCCTGGTAGTATTTTGCAAATTATGTTGTAGATCAATAGCTTGCGTTGTTGCTTTCATATGTTTATTTTGATATGTTCCTAGAGAAAACTGTGTTGAAAGATGTTAGTAGCAATGATGCGGATTGGATCCGTGATCTGAGGTTTATCCTCATTGCTTCACAGAAGAATTATGTCCTTAATGCACCGCTAGGTGACGGACCTATTGCAGGAGCAGATGCAGACGTTATGAACGTTTGGCTAGCTCAAATGATGACTACTTGATAGTTTAGTGCACCATGCTTAAACGGCTTAGAATCGGGACTTCAAAGACGTTTTGAACGTCATGAACCATATGAGATGTTCCAGGAGTTGAAGTTAATATTTTCAGCAAATACCCGAGTTGAGAGATATGAAGTCTCCAACAAGTTCTATTGCTAAAAGATGGAGGAGAATCGCTCAACTAGTGAGCATGTGCTCAGATTGTCTGGGTACTTCAATCGCTTGAATCAAGTGGGAGTTAATCTTCCAGATAAGATAGTGATTGACAGAATTCTCTAGTCACCATCACTAAGTTACTAGAACTTCGTGATGAACTATAGTATGCAAGGGATGATGAAAACGATTCTCGAGCTCTTCGTGATGTTGAAATCGACGAAGGTAGAAATCAAGAAAGAGCATCAAGTGTTGATGATTGACAAGACCACTAGTTTCAAGAAAATGGAAAGAAAGGGAAACTTCAATTAGAATGACAAACAAGTTGTCACTCCCGTGAAGAAGACCAAAGTTGGACCAAAGCCTGAAACTGGGTGCTTACACTGCAAAGGAAATGGTCACTCGAAGCGGAAATGCCCTGAATATTTGGTGGATAAGAAGGATGGCAAAGTAAACAAGGGTATATTTGATATACAGGTTATTGATGTGTGCCTTACTAGTGTTTATAGTAGCCCTTGAGTATTTGATACTTGTTCGGTTGCTAAGATTAGTAACTCGAAACAGGAGTTACAGAATAAACAGAGACTAGTTGAAGGGGAAGTGACGATGAGTGTTGGAAGTAATTCCAAGATTGATATGATCATCATCACACACTCCCTATATTTTTGAGATTAGTGTTAATACTAAATAAATGTTATTTAGCGTTTGCATTGAGCATGAATATGATTTGATCGTGTTTATTGCGATACGGTTATTCATTTAAAGTTAGAGAATAAATTGTTATTCTGTTTACATGAATAAGACCTTCGATGGTCATACACCCAATGAACATAGTTTGTTGGATCTCGATCGTAGTGATACACGTATTCATAATATTGATGACAAAAGATGAAAAGTTAATAATGATAGTGCAACTTTTTTGTGGCACTGCCGTTTGGGTCATATCGGTGTAAAGCGCATGAAGAAACTCCATAAAAATGGATTTTTGGAATCACTTGGTTATGAATCATTTGATGCTTGCAAACCGTGCCTTTTGGGAAAGATGACTAAAACTCCGTTCTCCGGAACAATGGAACGAGCTACTGACTTATTGGAAATAATACATACGGATGTATGCGATCCAATGAGTGTTGATGCTCGTGGCAAGTATCGTTATTTTCTGACCTTCACAAGATGATTTGAGCAGATATGGGTATATCTACTTGATGAAACACAAGTCTAAAATAGTTGAAAGGTTCAAAGAATTTCAGAGTGAAGTGGAAAAATCATCGTAACAAGAAAATAAAATTTCTGCGATCTGATCACGGAGACGAATATTTGAGTTACGAGTTTGGTCTTCAATTAAAACAATGTGGAATAGTTTCATAGGTCACGCCACCTGGAACACCACAACGTTATGGTGTGTCTGAACATCGTAACCGCACTTTATTGGATATGGTGCAATCTATGATGTCTCTTACTGATTTACCATTATCGTTTTTTGGGGTTATGCATTAGAGACAGCTGCATTCACGTTAAAAGGGCACCTTCTAAATCCGTTGAGACGACACCATATGAACTGTGGTTTAGCAAGAAACCCAAGTTTTTGTTTCTTAAAGTTTGGAGTTGCGAAGCTTATATGAAAAAGGTTTTCAACCTGATAAGCTCGAACCCAAATCGGAGAAGTGCGTCTTCATAGACTACCCAAAGGTAACTATTGGGTACACCTTCTATCACAGATCCGAAGGCAAGTTATTCATTGCTAAGATGGATCCTTTCTAGAGAAGGAGTTTCTCTCGAAAGAAGTGAGTGGGAGGAAAGTAGAACTTGATGAGGTAACTGTACCTTCTCCCGAATTGGAAAATAGTTCATCACTGAAATCAGTCCTAGTGATTCCTACACCAATCAGTGAGGAAGCTAATGATGATGATCATGAAACTTCAGATCAAGTTATTACAGAACCTCGTAGATCTTCCAGAGTACGGTCCGCACCAAAGTGGTACGGTAATCCTGTTCTGGAAGTCATGTTACTAGACCATGATGGACCTACGAACTATGAGGAAGTGATGATGAGCCCAGATTCCGCAAAATGGCTGGAGGCCATGAAATCTGAGATGGGATCCATGTATGAGAACAAAGTATGGACTTTGGTGGAGTTGCCCGATGATCGGCAAGCCATATTGTATAAATGGATCTTCAAGAGGAAGACAGATGCTGATAGTAGTGTTACTATCTACAAAGCTAGACTTGTCGGAAAAAGGTTTTTTGACAAAGTTCAAAGTGTTGAATACAATGAGATTTTCTCACTCGTATCGATGCTTAAAAGTCTGTCCGAATCATGTTAGCAATTTCCACATTTTATGAAATCTTGCAAATGGATGTCAAAACTACATTCCTTAATGGATGTATTAAAGAAGAGTTATATAGGATGCAACCAGAAGGTTTTGTCAATCCTAAAGGTGCTAACAAAATGTGCAAGCTCCAGCGATCCATCTATGGACTGGTGCAAGCATCTCAGAGTTGGAATATACGCTTTGATAAGTTGATCAAAGCATATAGTTTTATACAGACTTGCAGTGAAGCCTGTATTTACAATAAAGTGAGTGGAAGCACTACCGCCTTTCTGATAAATATATGTGAGTAACATATTGTTGATCAGAAATGATGTAGAATTTTTCTGGAAAGCATAAAGGAGTGTTTGAAAGGAGTTCTTTCAAAGAAAGACCTCGGTAAAGCTACTTACATATTGAGCATCAAGATCTATTGAGATAGATCAAGACGCTTGATAAGATTTTTCAATGAGTACATACCTTGATAAATTTTTGAAATAGTTCAAAATAGAGCAGTCAAAGAAGGAGTTCTTGCCTGTGATGCAAAGGTGTGAAGTTGAATAAGACTCAAGAACCGATCATGGCAGAAAATAGAAAGAGAATGAAAAGTCATTCCCTATGCCTCAGTCATAGGTTCTATAAAGTATGCTATGCTATGTACCAGACCTATTGTATACTCTGCCCTGGTTTGGCAAGGGAGTACAATAGTGATCTAGGAGTAGATCACTGGACATTGGTCAAAATTATCCTTAGTGGAATAAGGATATGTTTCTCGATAATGGAAGTGATAAAAGAGCTCGTCGTAAAAGTTACAACGATACAAGATTTTACACCGATCTAGATGACTCTAAGTCTCAATCTGGATACATATTGAAAGTGGGAGCAATTATCTAGAGTAGCTCCGTGCAGAGCATTGTGGGCATAGAATATTTGCAAAATACATACGGCTCTGATTATGACAGACCCGTTGACTAAGCTTCTCTCACGAGCAAAACATGATCACACCTTAGTACTCTTTGGGTGTTAATCACATTGCGATGTGAACTAGATTATTGACTCTAGTAAACCCTTTGGGTGTTGGTCACATGATGATGTGAACTATGGGTGTTAATCATATACAGATATGAATATTGATGTTAAATCACATGGCGATGTGAACTAGATTATTGACTCTAGTGCAAGTGGGAGACTGAAGGAAATATGCCCTAGAGGCAATAATAAAGTTATTATTTATTTCCTTATATCATGATAAATGTTTATTATTCATGCTAGAATTGTATTAACCGGAAACATAATACATGTGTGAATACATAGACAAACACAACGTCACAAGTATGCCTCTGCTTGACTAGCTTATTAATCAAAGATGGTTATGTTTCCCAACCATAGACATGTGTTGTCATTTGATTAATGGGATCACATCATTAGGAGAATGATGTGATTGACATGACCCATTCCGTTAGCCTAGCACTTGATCGTTTAGTATATTGCTATTGCTTTCTTCATGACTTATACATGTTCCTGTAACTCTGAGATTATGCAACTCCCGTTTACCGGAGGAACACTTTGGGTGCTACCAAATGTCACAACGTAACTGGGTGATTATAAAGGAGTACTACAGGTGTATCCAAAGGTACATGTTGGGTTGGCGTATTTCGAGATTAGGTTTTGTCACTCTGATTGTCGGAGAGGTATCTCTGGGCCCTCTCGGTAATGCACTTCACTATAAGCCTTGCAAGCAATGTAGCTAATGAGTTAGTTACGGAATGATGCATTACGTAACGAGTAAAGAGACTTGCCGGTAACGAGATTGAACTAGGTATTGGATACCGACAATCGAATCTCGGGCAAGTAACATACCGATGACAAAGGGAACAACGTATGTTGTTATGCGGTTTGACCGATAAAGATCTTCGTAGAATATGTAGGAGCCAATATGAGCATCCAAGTTCCGCTATTGGTTATTGACCGGAAACGTGTTTCGGTCATGTCTACATAGTTCTCGAACCCGTAGGGTCCGCACGCTTAAGGTTTCGATGACAGTTTTATTATGAGTTTATGAGTTTTGATGTACCGAAGGAGTTCGGAATCCCGGATGAGATCGGGCACATGATGAGGAGTATCGAAATGGTCGAGACGTAAAGATCGATATATTGGACGACTATATTGGGAGTTCGGAAAGGTTCCGAGTGATTCGGGTATTTTTCGGAGTACCGGGGAGTTACGGGAATACGGGGATGAGCATTGGGCCTTAATTGGCCTTAGTGGGAAGGAGCCAGGAGGTGGCGCGCGCCCCTCCCAAGCCCAGTCCGAATTGGACAAAGGGTTTGGGGCGCGGCCCCCCTCTCCCTTCCTTCTCCACTTCCCTTCTTTCCCCCCTTCTCCTAGTTGGACTAGGAAAGAAGGAATCCTACTCCCGGTGGGAGTAGGACTCCCCTTGGCGCGCCCTCCTCCTAGGGCCGGCCTCCTCCTCCCTTGCTCCTTTATATACGGGGGCAGGGGGCACCCCATCACACACAAGTTGATCTTCGTGATCGTTCCTTAGCCGTGTGCGGTGCCCCCCTCCACCATATTCCACCTCGGTCGTATCGTTGCGGTGCTTAGGCGAAGCCCTGTGTCGGTAGAACATCATCATCGTCACCACGCCGTCGTGCTAACGGAACTCATCCCCGACACCCTGCTGGATCGGAGTCCGGGGATCGTCATCGAGCTGAACGTGTGCTGAACTCGGAGGTGTCGTACGTTCGGTACTTGGATCGGTCGGCTCGTGAAGACGTACGACTACATCAACCGCGTTGTCATAACGCTTCCGCTTATGGTCTATGAGGGTACGTGGACAACACTCTCCCCTCTCGTTGCTATGCATCACCATGATCTTGCGTGTGCGTAGGAAATTTTCGAAATTACTACGTTCCCCAACAGGAACTTCATGCCAAAGTAGATGCGGAGTTGAGATTGAAAGAGCTGCTGATAGAAGAGGAGTTGAAGTGGGCATTGCGAGCTAAGGTTCGCAAAGTTGTCCAAGGGGACGCTAACACTCAATTCTTCCATATGATCGCCAATGGCAAGCATAGAAAGAAAAGGATCTTCCAGCTTGAGCAAGACGAGGGGACGATCTTAGGGCAGGACAACTTAAAATTATACATAACCAATTATTACAAGCAGCTATTTGGACCTCCAGAGGATAATTTTGTGTCCTTGGATGAGTCTAGGATTGCGAATGTGCCTCAGCTAGCTGCAGATGAGAATGATGTCTTAACTGCACCATTCTCGGAGAAATAGGTGTTTGAAGCGATTTCACAGATGAAGAATAATAAAGCTCCGGGGCCGGATGGGTTTCCGGCGGAGTTTTTTAAGAAATGTTGGCACATTATTAAACGGGATTTGTTACCAATGTTCCATGATCTATTTTCCGGACAGCTTCAGTTGTTTCATTTGAATTTTGGAACAATAACTTTGCTTCCCAAGAAAACAGAGGCTGTGAGAATTGAGCCGTTCAGGCCTATCTGTCTTCTTAATGTTAGTTTCAAAATTTTTACCAAGGTTGGGACTAATAGGCTCACACAGATTGCGCATTCTGTGGTGCAGCCGACCCAAACTAATTTCATGCCGGACAGAAACATCCTAGAAGGGGTTGTGGTCCTTCGTAAAACGCTCCATGAAATCCATACGAAAAAGCTAGACGGGGTTGTTTTCAAAGAGGATTTTGAAAAGGCGTACGATAAAGTCAAATGGCCATTTCTGCAACAGGCTTTGCGCATGAAAGGTTTTGACCCGACTTGGAGGCACCAGGTTGAATCCTTCACGCAAAAAAGGAAGTGTTGGAATCAAAGTGAATGACGACATAGGGCACTATTTCCAGACACATAAGGGCCTGAGACAAGGAGATCCGATGTCACCTATTTTGTTTAACATTGTGGTCGATATGTTGACCATTCTAATAGGAAGGGCAAAGGAGGCTGGTCAAGTAGATAGCTTGGTACCTCATCTAGTTGATGGGGGTTGTCTATCCTACAGTACGCTGATGATACTATCATCTTCATGGGTTAAAGATTAACTTTCACAAAAGAGAATTGTTCGTGTTATGCTTATTCGAACAATTGATTGGGTTAAAGATTAACTTTCACAAAAGAAAATTGTTTTGCTTTGGAAGAGCCAAATAGGAACAAGAGGCGTACAAGCAATTGTTCGCGTGTGCACTTGGGGCTTTACCTTTCACGTATTTGGGTATACCAATTCACCATCTTAAGCTAAGAAATAGAGAATGGAAGTGTATTGAGGATCGATTCGAAAAGAAACTGAGTTGCTGGAAGGGCAAGTTGATGTCGTATGGAGGTCGTCTCATTCTTATTAATTCGATACTCACGAGCATGCCTATGTTTCTCTTGTCTTTTCTCGAGATACCAATGGGAGTTTGGAAAAGACTAGATTTCTATCGATCACGCTTTTTCTGGCAGATACCAATGGGACGTGGCTTGACGGGATAGAGTCCCAAACAGCGAGACACATTCGTGTAGGAGTATGTGCTTTACTGTGGGCAGTCTGGATCTACAGAAATGATTTGGTTTTTAACAGAACAACAAATACCCATTTTTTGCAGGTTATCTTCTGAGCCACTACATTGATCCGTATGTGGTCGCTACTCACTCAGACGGAGGCCAGGAGCGTTTGGTTACTGGATCTACCCGATGGGAGATGGTAGCTCAGGATATATTCAATCGGTTTGGATGGCATTCATGTAATAGGATAGGCAATTAGTTTTCCTATCTCTCTTTTGCCTGCCAGTTGTGGCTTTTCTTTTCAGCTCTTCATGAGCCTTTTTGTGGTTCGTTTGCTTAAGACTACATGACCTTTGTTGAACTTATTTGCTTGTTAATAAAGGTGGACGTATGCATCTTTCGGATGCAGAGGCCGGGGTTTCCCCCTTTTCGAAAAAGAAAAAAATACGAGCTGGCGTCGCTGCAGCCCAGCGAGTCCGGCGATGTTCAATTGGTCATGTTTACAGCCTCTTAGTTTTTGAAGGGGCGGAGGGGGGGGGGTATAGTTCATGTGGATATCTGACCTATTCCTCTCAACTTGTGAGTATTTTCAATAGATAATGTAAATGTATAAATAACAATTTTTTACATTTTCGGGACCAAAAAATGCTGCTTCAATAGATGATAATTACATCACCCCCTTCAACTGATGCAAAATACAACATTTGAAGATGCAAATTTGCATCTCCACCTCCCTGGTGATGTAAAATAGCCAACTGTGCGCGGACGCCCAACCGCCACTTCATTTCAATTCCGCCCGTCTACCTCTCGCGCACCGCCCCATGGCCGTCTCCGATGACCTCACCACCGCCATCGCTGGACTGACCCACCTCGTCGCGGCCGCCACTAGCGCAACCACCTTCACTGACCCCGCCTCCGCCACCATGTCGTCGCCCCCATCCCGCTGCCCCGGCTTCGCCCCACCTTGGTCGGTCGCTTTCTCGGGAACAGGTGGGCCGCCGGCGAAGAAGTGGCTGATGGCCAAACCCCGCGGTGGAGGCATGAAGCCATCTCGAGCGGCAAGAAGATGAAGGCGGCTGCAGCTGCTTTGGCCGATTCACTGCCGCCCCGGTCGTGGCAACTTCCGCCGGTTATGGACCTCCTCCTCCACCGCAAGCCCTGCTGATGGCCATGGCGGAAGACGCGGCCATGCCCATGACTACCGCCTCCAACATGCTCGACAAAATGTCGGAAAGGTAAGAAAATGACTGCGCAAGGATTGTTTCGAGAAAGAAACAACAAAGGAGAGAAGAGGAAAGGGAAGCCTTGATCGATAAACGTACTTGAGCCGGGGATGATCCCCTAGAAGTGCAGGCCGTTGAATCACTATATCTTCACAATGGTGTCGATGAAAGATTCACCTCCACGAAGAATCATATCAGCAAAAAAAAGCTTAACACAACAACATAAACTCATCAGATCCGAATAATCAGATCTACGAGGACAGAAAACTTTCTAACCTCATGGCACCGCCAAAACAACGAGAAGAAATTTATTGTCATAAAACTATGATGATCACTAGATGTTGATGAAGAACATAGAGGCCTTGAAGATCCGAGGTTCCCCCACCTCCCAACGCCAAGATGGCAGCGGAAGGTGAGGGGACCTAAATTTCTCAAATGGTGGCGGCGACAGTGGCACAAGAAACCCTAGTTCTGGTCAATGTCACCAAATATACATTATCTGTTAGAGTTGGCTCTTTTTTAAAGATGTAAAAACACTTTTTGATAATGAAAATTATACAATACCTATTTTTGATCTTCAAATATACATCATCTATTGGAGATGTTCATTGAAGATGCTCTAAGCACCTCAACATGAACGCGACAACGTATGTGCTTTAGGCAAGTTGGATCTGGATCTGTAGACAGAGCACATGCTCCGTGTACCTAGCGACCACATTGCACTACAGCCCGTAATAATGAGCTGTCCTGAAACTAATTATCTGGCAGTATAGTAGGAAGGAATCGTGGTGCTATATCATGTGTCCTTCACAAACAGACCTGATCTGCTCCTGAGCAGTGTTCGTAACAATGCATGTCGACACGCATGGCCATGTCCAGCAAAAAACAGCACCCCGCTAAGCTTTTGAGCAGTGTGGGTAAGAAATGTCGATGAGCACAGCCCAACTCGAGTTCCACGAGTGAATAATTTAATCCATGTTAGTGTCTGTTGCAGTAGCAAAAATGCACGCTGTATAACAGGCCTAGCTAGGTAAGTAATTAGCCGAAAAAGCATGTCCCTTAAATGGATGTATCTAGCACCAAATTGATTATAGATACATCCATTTGAGAGACAAGCTTGAGACAAGTTTTTCGGATGGAGAGAGTATATAACACGGGCCTCATAGCAAGAGATAGAGAAAGCAATGGCTGCCAAGTCTTCACAGACGATGACAATCCCCACCGATGCCGACCTAATCCAGGCGCATGTTGACCTTTGACGCCACAGCCTCAGCTACCTCACACCAATGGCGCTCAGGTGCACCATCCAGCTCGCCATCCCTACCGCGATCCACCGCCTTGGCGGTTGCCGTGTCATTGCCTGACCGGGTCACCGCGCTGTCCCTCCCGCCATCAAAGGCGCCGTTCCTCAGCCGCCTCTTGCGGCTGCTGTCCACGACGGGGGTGCTGGCGTCAAACGAGGCTGGGATCTACAGCCTCGTCCCACTATCCTACCTTCTCATGGATGGTATACTCGTTGATGGAGATGCTAGCCAGGCAGCTCTCGTGCTCTGCTTGACCTCGCGGTATCACATGGTGGCGGCTATGGGGTTGGCCGACTGGTTCAAAAAGGATATCGCTCAACCCATGCTGTCACCGTTCGAGGACTTTAAGGGCTACCACATGGCACATACGGTAAGCAATCCAAGCTTGATGAAACGTTTGGGGCGTGGTCGCGGCAAAACTAGTATGTAAAATTTTTTTTGAGGAAGTATGTGCATGAAAGTTGGCATCGAGAAGTGTTGAGGCACTCGGTGTGTATCTATGTACGTGCCATGTTTGTATACTCCAACATGAGGAGATATTATGCTTACCATGTCTGTCTATTTGACGATCGGTAAATCTACAGACGTGAAAAATTAAGCCCTCGGCCAGCTAGAACCCGCGATCCTAACACATAGGATGGGTGCAGAGGGGGTTAGAATCCTCTGCAGTAGCATTTGATGCAGTACGGTCGCTGTCATGTGGACCCGACCCCACCTGTCATCTGCACTACAGCAGGGTGCAGTACTGTAGAGGATCTCAACCCGTGCAGAGGATATTTCACTGCGTTGGTAGGAGCTTTCTAAGCGCTACTAGTTAAATACATTTCTATATCAAGGTAGAAAAATGAATTGAAATTCGATTATAAATTTCATCCGAGATGTTTGATATTTCATGGTTACCTTGTAACTGGGATCCCCCCTCCCCCCCCCCCCCCCCCCCCCCCCCCCCGGTGCACGCTCTCGGGAGAAAAATATCCAAAATCTTGTAAGAAATAGAAGGGTGCATCCACGCACCCTCCCCCACCCAACAACCTTTGACGAATAGATCAGCAGAAAAACACGATGGCAGTGATCCCGGCAGCAAGAGAAACAAGAACATGTGGTAGTCTAGCAAGAAATAGAAAAGGCGTGTCGCCGTCATCACCCCTCCCAAGCTAGAGTTGGGAAAACTTGTTATAGCAGACAATCGGGAAGTCGTCATCCTAAGGCCCCATAGGACTAGCGCATCAAAACAGCAACCGCCATCGATGAAGAGATACATAGATCGGAAGGATCCAACTTGAAGACACACACAAACACGACCACCGACCGAATCATGAGAGTTTCACACGCCCTCCGACGATGCTAGACGAACCACCGGAATGGGGGCTAAGCGGGGAGAACCTTATTCCATCTTCAAGGATCCGCCATCATCTCATCTTCCTGAGTAGGATACAAACCCTAACAAAACCAAAAGAATCGTCTAAAAACGGAGCCCTCCTACCGGCAAAGGCCAGGATCCACCGCGCCCCCATGGCCCTAGTGCTACCGGAGACGAGGTGGACCGGTGGCGGCGCCGGTGGGAAACGAAGGAACCCAGCTTTTTGGAGGAGGCGGCGGCGGCTGCATAAGCGACTACATATATATTCACATGTCTTCTAATTTTTACCAGCTCAACGTCTTAGCATGGCATCGTATGAAAAGTAAATCTAAAGGTGAAGGTACAAACCGGTGAAGGATCCACCTCTCGTCCCATTGTGAAGATTGGTGCAGCCAATCCTGGTATAATGTTGTGAATGTTTGCTGAGATTGGAGCGGCACATGAAGCTGCACTGGCATAGTCCATGGACCACCCTGTAATTTGGCCCATTACTTCACTATATAGTATATGCTAATTAACAAAAAATATATATTTGCTTGCATCGGCCAAGGCCCAAGCCCAAAATACAAGGACTGCAGCTGATCCGATCGCTAGGCTTTCTCGTTTGCTTCGTATTCTGTATGCTCCCAGCCTCCCAGAAAAACTCTCCTCGTTTCCTTCGTATCCTATATGATTACTCGAACCGATGCACGGCCGGCGAACCCTAGCGAGGCACAGAGATGAAGGCAGCACAAGCCGGTGATTAACGGCCGGCTGCGGGCAGGTAGAGGCAGATTGGAGGAGTGCGCTAGGGGCCGTGGCGCCCTGGCGGCTGGAAACACGTGCACTGTCGACCACATAGGAGCTCACTCTCATCTTCTCCGATTAAAGTATAATCTCCATCTTTTTTAAAATCTAAAGTTAATTTTCCTTTAAGATTTAAATAAGTTTACTCGTGATTGCAAATTGGAAATCGGAACAGATGTATTGAGCCTGATTGATTAACGATTATTATGTATTGAATCAGACAGACAATTAACAGATCGAACTTCTTTTTATTGTAGAACTGTTGCAAAATGAAAAAGGAATGGATACGTTATTGTATCTCTTTTTATGCAATACGCAGCAAAGAAGAGGGTTGATCCTCCGGTTTCATAACCTTCTCCGACATTGGTCGCAACCATGGCAGAAGAGAGAAGATGATGTAATAGATATTTTCATGGCATTGAAAAGGCGTTATTCCGGCAAATAAGGCGTGCTATTTTCTTATGCAAATTCAGAAATTAAACTGTGAATTTTCATATGCTTTGTAAGACCTTATTGATGTAAGTTTTGATAAATTTCGCATGATATGTTGGTGTGCTTTGTTTGTGGTGTATTTTTTCTACAGTTGGACCACCCTGACATAAAAATCCTAGCTACGCCAGTGTGAAGCTATGATCCATGCTGAGAAGATGGATTATTTGTTCATGTTATTGTGACCTGAACGAGGACGCCGAGTAATGAATGATTAATTACATCCATTTTGGGGGGGAAAAGAGAGAGGGCACTAGCTTAGGCTGGTCATAGTGGGGAGTATCATATACTAGTATAATGCATATGATACTAATGTATGATACTACATCCATAGTGACACATAGTAGCATGAAATTTATTATGATACAGTATTATAATATGATACTCAACATTTTTCTTCTTCATTTAATTGTACGTGACCTCATTAAAATTGTCTAGTTAGCATGCATGATACAAGGCAGATTTGACCAACCGTAAAACTTTGATCCGTAGTAGTGAATAGAACTCTCTTTGCGCACGTCATATAAAAAGGCGTGTGCATCACGCGGCAACTAGCTCGTCGTTGTTTATTCGACCAATGCATGTGCTAGCTAACAACTGATAGATCAGAGACCTTACGAGTGACGAACCCCACCTTTGTGGCAGTAATTCTGCCCTCTGTTGCTATTTCCAGGTCGTCGAGGCTGTTCAGTTTATGACGCGCGGTGTGTGATGTCTCTTTGTCGTGCACAACTTGCTACCTATCTACTCGATCCTAGATCCATAGTGACACATAGTAGCATGAAATTTATTATGATACAGTATCATAATATGATACTCAACATTTTTCTTCTTCATTTAATTGTACGTGACCTCATTAAAATTGTCTAGTTAGCATGCATGGTACAAGGCAGATTTGACCGACCGTAAAACTTTGATCTGTAGTACTGAATAGAACTCTCTTTGCGCACGTCATAAAAAAGGCGCGTGCATCATGCGGCAACTAGCTCGTCGTTGTTTATCCGACCAATGCATGTGCTAGCTAACAACTGATAGATCAGAGACCTTACGAGTGAGAACCCCACCTTTGTGGCAGTAATTCTGCCCTCTGTTGCTATTTCCAGGTCGTCGAGGCTGTTCAGTTTATGACGCGCGGTGTGTGATGTCTCTTTGTCGTGCACAACTTGCTACCTATCTACTCCTAGATCGATTGGCCTCCACTCAGCAGACGGAAGAGCGCAGTGCTGCTTGGATTCATAACAAAAAATCTATGATGTGTTGCCATACTTGAGAGCTAATCCTATCCTATACCCTCTATTTTGTAAGTTAGAGCATCTTCAGCAGATCCGGTATATCACGTCCTGTAAAAATTGGTTTACAAAGCAAAAAGTATTTTTTTTTCGCATTTTTACAGTATGGCTTTTGTTCTGACAGAACAGATCCCGTAAAAATATTTCATGGTCTTGACAAAATTGCACAAACCCCTAAAACGCCTGCTAAATTACAATTGGGTCAGCCTCGGCCGCTTCCACCACGACGATCTCATCACGATAGACAAAGGGTCAGCGCTGGAGCTCACAGCAAGAAGACGCCATCCGCATCAATCCCGCGGTGGCGGCTAGCAGGAGAAGGCGGTAGTGGTGGCAACTAGCTAGCTCGTGCCGGCGACAACATCAGTTGCTAGCTACCTAGCTCGCGCACCAGAGCCGCTAGCTAGCTAGCTAGCCCGCGAAGCTCATGGCAGCGGCTCGCGGCTCGAGCAGTGGCGACAGTTAGGATCCAGTGGTCATCGGCGTTGAGGCATTTCGGCGAGGTCGCGTTCGGGAAAGACCATGGCGGGAGGTGAATAAAGTTCCCTCCTACCAACTGTTTCTTTATTTTAACGTCCATGTAAAAATTGCCCCCAATCTCGTAGATATAGAGAAAACAGCCCGGAATATGCAGGTTCCGCAAAAAAATTTAGAGGACGGACGATTTTGCGGGATCTATTGGGGACGGAAAAAATGTCCTCATCCCGTAGACCGGCGGTTATTTTGTCAGATGGCCTTTTTACGGGATCTGCAAGAGATGGTTTAAGTAGTTTATCCATTTTCAGCACATGCAAACCCTCGACTTCATCAACCAGATGCAATTCATTTATATTTCACTTTCTACCACATGCAAATCTCCACATCAAAAACATGTAAGCCCTCCACGTCATCTTTTATTTTATTTTCACAAACAAATTATTCGATCTCGATCCATACTCCATAGACAGAGTACAGGCCAGGTGTACCTAGGGAGCACATTGCATTAAAGCTAGTAATTATTGAGCTGTCCATGAAACTAATTATCTGGCAGTATAGTGGAAAGGAATCTTGGTGCTATATCTTGTGTCCGTCACAAACAGACCCCGCTCTGCTCCTGAGCAGTGTGTGTAGCGTAACGAGGCATGTCGACGCGTATAGTCCTGTCCTGAAACAAACAGCTCCTCGCTCACAGCTTTTGAGCAGTGTGGGTAAGAAATGTCGACGCGCACAGCCCAACTCGAGTTCCACGAGTGAATAATTAAATCAGTGTTAATTTCTGTAGGTAGCAAAAATGGGTGCTATATAAACCGCCCAAGCTAGGTAAGTAATCAACACACACAACACCAGCCTCATAATCTCATAGAGAAAGCAATGGCAGCGAAGTCTTCACAGACCATGACAATCCCCACCGACGCTGAGCTGGTCCAGGCGCAGGCTGACCTTTGGCGCCACAGCCTCAGCTACCTCACACCAATGGCGCTCAGTTGCGCCATCCAGCTCGGCATCCCTACCGCGATTCATCGTCTTGGCGGTGCCGCGTCATTGCCGGACCTGGTCACCACACTGTCCCTCCCGCCATCCAAGGCGCCGTTCCTCGGCCGCCTCTTGCGGCTGCTGTCCACGACGGGGGTGCTGGCGTCAAACGAGGCTGGGATCTACAGCCTCGTCCCACTGTCCTACCTCCTCGTGGATGGTGTACGCATCGACGGTGATGCTAGTCAGACGGCCCTTGTGCTCGCCGTGACCTCCCGGCATTACATGGAGGCGGCCATGGGGCTGGCCGACTGGTTCAAGAAGGATATCGCGCAGCCCGTGCCGTCACCATTCGAGGAAGTGCACGGTGCGGCACTCTTCGAGGAGAGTATGGCGGTCCTCGACCCAGAGTGTGACAAGTTGTTCAATGAAGCTTTAGCTGCCCATGACCATATGGGAATTGGTACAATATTGCGGGAATGTCATGGCCTATTCAGTGGCTTGCAGTCGCTCACAGACTGTTGTGGTGGTGATGGGACGACAGCCAGGTCCATCGTTAAGGCCTACCCGCATATAAAGTGCAATGTGTTGGACCTTCCAAAGGTGGTTGATAAAGCTTCGAGCGATGGTTCCGTTAACTATGTTGCCGGTGACATGTTCCATTCCATCCCACCTGCTCAAGCTGTAATGCTCAAGGTAGAAAATGGTTTGTCTCCACAATGCCGTACCTTTTTAGCGCTCGTGATTCTATACCTCATTTTTTTTAATATTCGCAAAAAAAATCCTTTATATTTTAATGAAACTGCCAATTGTAATGCATAATTACATCGAGTTCATAAATTTTATGTCTTCTTATTACACAGTGCTTAACCACATACATATTTTGCCATGTCAGCTTGTTCTACACTTCTGGGGTGATGAGGACTGCATCAATATCCTAGCCCAATGCAAGAAGGCCATTCCTTCCCGAGAAGCAGGAGGAAAAGTGATTATCATAGACATTGTGGTTGACTCTTCTTCAGGACAGATGTTCGAAACCCAACTGCTGATGGATGTGGCAATGATGGTATATACCAGGGGACGACAGCGGGATGAAAATGAATGGAGTTCCATCTTTGCGGAAGCAGGGTTTAGCGACTACAAAATTGTCAAGAAACTTGGAGCTCGGGGTGTCATCGAGGTCTATCCATAAGGTTGTGCTGCAAATGATGTAATGGCGACCCTTTGGTATCCATAGAGTAGTGGTGTGCTATAACTACTAAATAAGGCACCCGCAAAAAAAGAACTACTAAATAAGGGCGTCAGTGCCTTACTTTCTAAAGGAAAGCACAATGGAGAAAATTAGTAGCTGAAGCGCGTTAAGTGGCTGGTCACAAAATAATCTGTGCGTGCATGTGTTTGTGTGTGTTTGTGTCTGTGTCTGTGTCTGTGTGAATTAGTTTCGAGAAGTGTTGAGGCACTCGGTGTGTGCTATGTACGTGGCATGTTTGTGTGTTCCAACAAGCTGAGACATTAAGCTTATTTTGCATTATGGTATATGCCTATAACCTTGTTTACGAATGGTGCAACGGGAGAGATTTCGTATATGTTTGTCATGCTAATATCCAAAATATTTTTTTTTGTTTAGTATATATTTTTTGAACAAGGTTTGGTATTTTTCTTGGGTGTGGCTACACATTTTCTGCTTGATTTTGGGAAAGCACAAGTTTTTTCCGCATATAACCACCACCGTCAAACCGACGCCACCCTCCTGGCCATATCCCCCATTCCCTCTGATCTGCTGCTCTTCCATTGTTGCAACAGCTTTCAATTATGTGAACCAACTTGTGGTTGGATGTTTCGGAGGAGAGTGGTTTCCCCAGCCCACCAAGGTACAGGTCCTGATGCTCGCATTTATCCTGGATTTATTTCTGGATTTTCGTCGATGCGCGTTTAGTGAAAGGAGATGTTTCCGTTGACTACGAGGCGCCTATCGAAAATAGCTTTTCATGACCAGATCAACAAAAGGAAAAAGTAAAATCTCACCATAGGTGACACCAGTATAATAGTATTATTCTGCTGTTTTCTTCTTCTTCTTTCATTTTCATTATTCCACCTTTTTTTCTCCCTTATTAATTGTATAGTTCAGAAAATACATATACAAAGTAGTGGTGTGTGCTATAAGAAATAAATAAGGGCACCTATGCCGGACCCTGTGAATAGTAATTCCAAAAAATGCTAGAAAAAATCAAACAATTCTGGAAAAAAAGTCAACCAATATAATCTCTGCCGATGATCGATGGCTTCCATCGACGATGAGTGTGGGATGCTTGTCTATTGCGTCAGTTTTTTCACCAGTTGATGTCCGCAGAATAATGAAGATACCACTTCAGGTGGAGCTGTTGGATGTTTTGTGGCGTGGGGTGCAACTAGATCAGGGACTTTCTCTGTAAAATCAGCTTACCGCGTAGAGTTCCAACGCCAGTCCGGGCATCAATGGTTGCGACAGGATGGCCAAGGTTGTATGCAAATTAATCCGATTTGGAAATCGGCTTGGCGCCCTTGTATACCTGGAAAAGTTAAGCATTTTATCTAGAAAGTTTTGAAAGGTGTTCTCCCTTATTATCCGATTTGGAAATCGGCTTGGCGCCCTTGTATACCTGGAAAAGTTAAGCATTTTATCTGGAAAGTTTTGAAAGGTGTTCTCCCTTATTTTGGTATTTTAGCAGCACGACACATCCCCCTAAGTTGGAATGGAAGATATACATCACTGCTTATTCACTTGCTCCCGTGCAAAGAAAATTTGGGCTGAGTTGGATTTTGCAGATGAGATAAACAGGGCAGTGGCCCACCGGTCGGGATCCGTAATAACGGAAATCTTGGGCAGAATTGAAGGTGCAGTCGGTGAACTGCCCAAAGCGGAATTATTTTCGCGGTTGCAGCATGGTACATTGGTGGCAGCGCTGTCAGATTGTTAAAGGCAAAACACTACAAGCACCAGACCAAACAGCTCTTGCTATAAGAGTTCTATGTTCCAATTTTTTCAGATCGTCGTTGCCAAAATGTACTATTAGAAAACGTGATCACATGTGAAAAAACCAGGCTAGAGGATCGGTAAAGGTCAACGTTGATGCTTCATTTTGTACAAATACCATGTCTTGAGCCACAGGAGGTATTGCTCCAGATGGAAAGGGTGATTTTATTGCAGCCTTGAAATAGGGTTTCCCCCCGCTTTGTATTACAAAGCAATCGTCACTGATACAACCAACGATACCATGCTAGGGTAGACAGCACAATCATGCCCAAAAGAAAACAAGAAAAAATAAGAGAAAGAAATGTGAGCAACACCAGCTCAACGAAAGCTGTAGAATCGCGCAACCACTGCGCCCACCGAAGAATTCTGCCTCATTCCAATGCCATCGAATTGCCGTGTATCAAGCAGCACCTTCAAGAAGGACCGCGACGATGACGACGTTGCTGCTCGGACGAGTCCTAGGATTTCTCCCGGTGCACGGAGGGGAGTGAGGGAGAGGTATACCCGGCGCCCTTCAAGAAGGGTGGTCGCGCCCACAGGCGTCATCACGTCGGAGTCAGCCATGCCCGACAGAGATTTCTCCCTACCTCTCACACCCACCGCCGAGGACCAATTGTTAACTCCATCCTGCCTACCGCCCACCAACATGCGCCACCACAGCCACGAGGACACCATCATCGTCTCACCACGACAAACGTCGCGAGGCCGGCCAGGCCAAACAAAACCATCGTTGACAGGGGCCGGCAGTACCGCAGCCACGTGGGAGGGGACAACCTCCACCGGCTCAAGCGGTTGCAGACCGGACGTAGAGCAGGAGCACGCCCAGGCCCAGATTAGGCTCGCTAAGCTCCCGCTGCCATGCTGCAACAGACGGGGCGCAATAGCCACCGCCCCCTCTCTCATGGCTCGCCAGACCAGTCGGAGGCCAATCCGGCCTGCCCCGACCCAGATCAGGCCCGAATGAGCCCAGATCTGGGCCTGGAGGGCGTCGTCGGTCAAGCCCCGCCGCCAGCCACCACCGCCGCCACTCAGCCGCCTGATCTGTACCAGAACGCCGCCTGCCGAGGAGCTCTGCCACCGGAACACACCGCCCGAGCCGGGAACCGTGACGGGAGAACACTACCAGAAAACAGACTTTTCCCCACGGCTAAGAACCGACAGGAAAAAGCCAAATCCCGTCAGGAAAATATTTCCTGATGGTTACCCGACAGGAAAATTCCGCCAGGAATAAGACGACAGGGAAATCTTTTAATGCCTGACGGCCAGCCGACAGGAATTATTTTCCTGACGGTTATTCCTGTCGGCTACCCTCAGGAAAATCTTGATGCCGTCAGGTTTATAGGTAGACTTATTGTGATGGCCAGCCTACAGGAAAAATGGCACGCAGGAAAATGAATTATGTTGAGCATGTAATTTTCTTTCTTTGGGATCAATGTTGAGCTTGTATCTGACAAATCCATATCCTTCTATAATTACAAATTTATTAGCACATATCAATGGTCCACGTATGACCCCATTAAGTGAAAATCCACATCATATCTTCATACAAGCATCTAAAACCAGTATATACATAGCACGTATCCATGCATGATTGAACATCTGGTAGATGACATCTGAAAATTTTAATTGCTGTTGTTTTATTTGCTCAACAGCAGTAACATGTCAGTTGTACGCATACATGCCACCGCCACCCAAAACAATAAGACTCATGTTTCTAAGCCCACTGGTTCATGATCTGGAGCATCATCTACACCTTCATAAGTTTCTAAGTCACCTTAGGCTACCACCATGTTCTCACCATCATTGTTGCCTTCCCTGTTGCCATTGCCGACGTGGTCGCCCATAGCACCATCCTCCAAGCTAACAGAGGATAACTCGGTGTTCCCTGCAAAGTCATGTACACAAGTAACGGGAATAATATTGGAAAGAGAAGGAGATGATGACCAACATTTTTCACCATATGAGTTGTTATCCGCTTAACTCTTTCAAGTTTCATCTTTTAGCATATCTATACAATATATCCTACAGCCCCATGAAACATATATTTTATATTTTAAAGTGGCTCCAAAAGATAATCTGGTCCACTTGATGATAATTTAGCTAATCAAGGACTAAAAAAGGATGTTCATTTAGTTTTTCTTTGTAAATCTTAGATATGACATATGGCAGCAATGCAACCATTAGATGTTATACTACATCTTGGTGCTTTATAAAATAATGGATAGGATTAAACAATACTCACTGGTAGCTTCATGTTCGACCTTGTGCCCACTAGAACGACATTCTTAACGAGGTCCTGCCCTTTTTGCCTTGATGAAAAATGTGCAATCTCAAGATTCCAATCAAGGATAGATGATTTTGTTCAGAACAAGAACTAAAGATTTCTGGAAAAGCAGAGTATACTTGTAGCCAGCGGAATAACAGTTTATCTAAAAAGATGACCAAGAAGGCAAGAACTTAAGAGATTGCATAATCCCCTAATTTTAGATATATAGTAAATTCAGCTTCATCTAAACTAACATGATGGGTGAAGATTGTAATTCAAGGAAGTAAAATAAATTAATGGGGTTAGGTAGACGTTGGGCAAACAATGGCTCCAGATTCAATGCACAAGTGCCAAAGACTGGACAAGAAGACCTGAACTAAATCATGCCCTCAAAGAAGATCCAGCATGCCATACACCCTTGAGTAACTGAGGAATATGACTGCCAGTCTAGATACATGATGGAAGAAACACACAAATCAGATAGATATGCATGTGCATTAATCACCTCATGTTGCTGACCTGCGAGAACTTCATAAAGAAGAGGTATGTACTCCTTATAGTCTTCAGCACACACACGCGCGCGCGCGCGCGCGCGCGCATAAAACAGAGCACGGACACGCGCTGACTCACTCTTCGAACAGGGCATATGCGAACAGGTGCCGAGCTCAAGGGATGACATGTTCCAAACAACAAGGTACCTGCGACCAAATATGTGTTCAGGAGAAGATTAGAGGAATGGATTAGTGGCACTGTGCATATGAGGATAGACTGAGTTAGCGTCAGGGATAGATGGTGGATAGTTTCAAAACAATTTACACTACCTCATCATAAATAAGTAATTTGCCAAATAAATAAGGACAACAACAAATAATAAGGTAACAATTTGAGAGATAATTGCCACATAAAGGCAAGTATGTATATTTCCAAAGTGTGAGAGGTACCTGAGATAGCTTTTGCCTTGCCTTCCTTCCACTACAAAGACTTCTAAAGATGAGAAACAATACCTAAAAGAGAGTGGCACAACTATGCAAATAATTACTTACATTGCTAACTAAAATATGACTAACTTGCTTCTAAAATTGAACGTTTACTGCCAAAATTATTTGTAAAGGGAGGCGATATATAGAAGTTGTACCAGTGTGGCTGCAGCTTCAACAAAGGATCCTTGATATGTCAGATTCGAGCTACAAGAAATCAAGCATGAAAAAAGAGTAAATATTTGACATCTGATTTCAAGACATTATACTACAACTTGCTCATAAAGTTTTTCAAATGTACATAAATACATAAATACCACTGAGAAAGCAGTTATAGGCCTCATCTTTATATACAGTACATATTTTAAAAGTACATATCTAGCAATGATACAAGAAGCTTTTCAGTTTCTCAATTATATCAGCTAACGTCAGTGCTAATAACACAACCAATAGTAGGTCCTAAAATTTTGAGATATGTGAGAGAACAAAAATCTTTCTAGCAAATTGAAAATTGAACAAATCAACATACTGAAAACAGATGCAAAGGGACCCTTATTTTCCCACTCACAAGCCAACTCTTTTCACCAATGAACCAGCAAAAGAAGGAAATCAAGATCCTGATCCCTCAGATCTAGATGTGCAACAACAGACTTACCCAGATCTGGAGCAGGGAGCACGGTCATCGCGTCCTGACTTCGTTATTTGGATGACCATGGTTGGACTTACCACAGAAAAATGGATCAACTGGCTTGGACAAAACGGAGAGGAGGAGGCCGCTGCTGTCACGTCAGACAAGGAGGAGCAGGCAGTTTACTAGATGTGCAACAACAGACTTACCCAGATCTGGAGCAGGGAGCACGGTCATCGCGTCCAGGGAGGACGTGTTGGGTGGAGTGGGCCGACGAAGGTGGGATGCAGCAAGGGTCGGAGCTGCAGGCAAGCGACGGTGGAAGTCACGAACATTAAAGGTGGGCGTCGGTGGCGGACACAGGTTGACCCGGGCGGCGGTGGTGGAGGTGAGAGACGACCAGTAGTGGAGGTCGGGAGAGTGGAGGGTGAGCGGCGCCGGAACGATTTAGGGCGGCGGCGCCGGCCAGGAAGTTTGAGGAGGGCGGCGGCCATGGAGCAGATGTGAGATGGAGAGATGGGACGAAGTGGGGAGTTGGTGGTCTAGGGATTCTATTCATCTCGATGGGCTTTTTTCCTGTAGGCCCATACACACAGGAAAATCGGCGGAAGTTTCATTTGAGGCGCCAAAGCGGAAAAAACGCGGGAGGTAAGAATTTCCGGCGCCAGAGCCCGTTTTGCGGTAGAGAAATGGCGGGCTAGGCCTCAAATATTTTTCCTGTGGGCTGGACTCTCAGGAAAATAGGCAATTTTCCTGGGGGTCAAATTTAGCCCGTCAGAAAAATTTATATTCCTGTGATGGGCTTCGGGCCTCACAGGAAAATTCGTCACCTACAGGAAAAGTACAGTTTCTGGTAGTGGAAGGAACAGGGGCCGCCACCATCGGCCAAGAACGGCGCCGCATGGGCAAGCGCCCGGCCACGCTGGTTGACGGCAGTAGCGGGAGGGAGCGAGGGAAGGAGGCTAGGCGGCGGGGGAAGAGAGGGCCGCCCCTGTCACCTCGCTCGGGGAGGCGACACGGGGGGTACGCTGGGGGAAGAGTTCGTGGCTTTATCGCAGCCTACACATGGTTCTTGCCTCATGTGTGCTCAGCTGACTCTTCGGAGATACATGCAATAAGAAACAGGATTTTGTTAGCACAGAGGATCAGCTGCAACCGTTTGGTCATTGACTCTGATAGCTTAACTGCCATATAGGTTGTGAACCAATAGGAGGCCTTTGGACCTAATGTTGTTGTGATTACAGAGTGCAACCATATGTGACTGGAGTTTGCATTAATATCATGTGATCATTGCTTCAGAAGCTCTAACGAAGTGGTTGATGCTTTAGCAAAACCCTCCTTTAGGTCTAGAAGCTCTGAAGTTTGGGAAGAGTCTATTCCTGATTTTATTTATCCTTTTATTGTAAAAGACATATCCATTATCTGAGAAATAAAGTCTTTTAGCTGTCAAAAAAAAAGAGTGTGTCACCATAAGCATGGATCTTCGTGCTCGAGCGCGCACAAGGTCTTGGCAGTGAAGAACGAGCGAGAGGCAACGAGTATAACTATATGTGAAGTTTTCCTTTTTACTACAGAAACTTCTAATCCATTTTATCATCTGTCATGGTTCGGTGAAGTCGTTAGCACGTCAGCACATTCAGCCATACACAGTCCAATCTTCCATGGAATTAGTTCCTTTCGATTTCAGTAAAAGCATCTACAGTCGGCCGCCCCAAACCTGCCTCAGATGTTTGGGTGGACGGCCCGGTCACTGATCGGTCACGAAAATGTGATCTAGACAGGCGCTTCAAACGGGCCTCAATTGACCGGGCTCCCTCATATCCAGCTCAAATATGGAGCGGATATGGGGGCATCTGAGTGCGCCCGAACGAGTCCGCCATGTCGGACCTGGCCCACATTGGCCCACCCGACCCCACATATATTCCTTCCATTCATTTGCCGGACCAAACCCTAGCCACTTCATTTCACCCCTCCTCTCCCCTCCGCCATCCGAGCTCATCTTCGGCAATCTCCATCCTTCTCCGTCATGACGGGCAACGGATCTGACTCCGGCCAGTCCGGATTCGTTGACTGGAGTGTCATACCGTGCGGGTTGGAGGAGGCAATGGCCGTTAGCATTGCAGTTCGCCGCTCCCAGGAGGACAGCGCCCGGCCGACGACAATATCTGTCCTGTGTGACTCCATAGCGTTGGCTCAAGTGGCGCTCGGATCCTCCGGGCTGGATCATCGTGTTCCCGGCAGCCTTCAAAACTCTCCTTCCCCATCACCGGTCTGCCGGAGTATGAGTCCCACAGGGACCGGTGTGCCCGCCGTGGGAAGTAGATGATAAGGGCCGCCGAGGCCCGACTCGCTGCCGAAATGGCGACGGTGGAGGCTGCTGATGCGGCGGCGCGGACGGCCGTATAGGAGGAAGCCATCCACGTTCGCATTGTGAAGAAGTGGCAGCGCAGGAACACACGCGCTCTCGTCCGAGAGTAGAATCGGGGGATCCGTTCCATGGCCGGACTGCCACCAAAGGAGGAGAAGGAGGACATCGATGGTGAGGACAGCTCTAGTGACGAGCAGATCCGGATCGATCCCTACTATGTCTTTGACTGTACTTTCGCGAGAAGGACGACAATGGCACCGAGAAGGGCAAATGCAGCCCGGAATTATCTTCTCCACCATAGCAAAATATGCCAAATTTTGGTAGTCTAATGACATATTGTGATGTAGTAGCCGGACTATGTGTAATGCATCGTTTACGTAGTTGCATGAGTTTGTATGAACTTGAGGTATGCTAATCGGGGTAAAGCTACACCTACGTAAGATCATCTCCAACAACCGCGCTATATAAGCACCGCACAGGAAATTTTGGGTTTTTTCCGCGCGCGCAACCACTCCGGGAGCTCCAGCGGAGGCGCAATAACTGCGCGCGTGGCATAAAGAGTTCAGCGCGTGGTCCGAAACGCCATCGTGCGCCGTTTATTTGATGCGCCCGCTTCCGCGCGCCGCACACTCGAGCGGCCGCTCGCGACTTCCACCTACCCCGACCAAGGCTTCCTCCATCTCCTTCTAATCGCCGCCGCCCCTCGCGCGCGTTATTCCTCCGACGAACAGCGCCCGGCCACCCACTGCCACTCGGCGCCCACAAGGTGTTCGACAAAACGCTTGCAAGGTATGTATTGCTTCAACTTCACATTTTTTACATGAATTTGGTGCATGTTGTTTGTAGTTTTATAGCCTAATTTAAATTGAACATTGTAGATGAGTTCGTCGTATGATTCTTCCGAAGAAGAATTTGATATTGAATAGGAGGAGGATCTTGCAACGATCCTAGTTGTGCACATCAATAAAAAATCAAAGCACGGTGGTTCGGTTATGGGTCGGCAGAAAATTTGGAGGGATAGGATCGATGCCCACAACAGATTGATGAGGCACTATTTTGTGGATAAACTCGTGTACCCCAAGTCGTACTTCCGGCGTCGGTTTAGGATGAGCACCGAGTTGTTAAGGCGCATTACAAAGAAACTAACGAGCCATGATTGGTTTTTTCAGCAAAGGAGGAGCACCGAGTTGTGACTGATATAGAATTTCTGTTTTTGATTGTCTGACCGATACAGTCTGTATTATCCTCACTTTCTCTCGGTTATGTGCATGATGGCTTCTTAACTGCTGTAAAACTCTTGTTTCATTTATGAAATAGAACAAGGAGGTGCGGCTCCTGTATTTCGAGAAATAAAATCTTATAGTTATATGTATTGTAAATTGGTACTACCACGTTAGTTAAGTCGTGGATCCCTGCATCCAGTACCAGTTTAGGCAGTATAACTCGTGATCAACAGTTAAAAAATCAGCTATAAGTTAAGGTGAATGGTCCCTTGAATTGTATGCCTCGTTCACATGATGAATCCTTTGTGCAGGGAGTTCTAATGATGCATTATACGGGAGCTATGGCATGCTTGCGCTGGGCCGTTTGTGCTTTGCCAAGGTGAAATAATTTACTACTTCCACAAGGTCATATGGAACAGGTATATCTCACCGGCATGGGTGTTTGCTTTTCTTGATGGCCCATAACTATGAATTTGCCACTCAGCGCAAATAGTAGCTATTTGTATGCTGGAACATGCTTACTTCTTGTGTTAATATGATAGTGCGGCTTTGTTTATTCGGAATAATTATCCAGGTATATAAAGAATAATCATCTAGGTATTTGAAGATCGTCCACGTACAGATTCAGAACCTGTAAGGGCTCATCTCTTGACGAAAGAAATGTTCTAGAGATGAACCTTTAATAGAATATAAACATTTCCAACTCTAAACTTATCCAATTAGATATCATCTTGTTCAGTAATAGCAGAGTGATGGTTCATGGCTTCTTGCCACCATCAACTATCTTGCTTTCTTGGCATAGCAATACTGGGTATTTTCTACACATAGCTCATAGTCCTTTTCCTCATTAACCCCATGAACCTCAAATTGCCACAACACTGCATCTCTGCCAGAGTGAATTCCGTTTTCATCAGGTTCAGTGAGCCGCAACTCAGGTTCTGCATCAGTAAGCAGCAGAAAAAAAACAAAGTCAATGCTATCATTACAAAAACAAATGTGTAAAACGATGTCTGGTCTTGCAGAACTTACTGAAGGGGGTAAGAAAGTAAGCACTGTAGCATGACATGTATAATTGAATAGTCAAACATTTTGACTGCATAAATCTGATGTATTAGCATTCATGCATGACTGGGGAGTAGTGGAATAAAAGCCAGAAAAGATGACAAAAGGGAGATCAACTATGAAAATACTTGCATCCAACCCTTCCATTCTTCAGTCTGATGTCTATTTAAGTGCAGAACATATTTTCCAGGGATTATTGCATTATCTTGGTGGACCTCAAAAGGAATTAAGAGGTGCTACGGTGACAAGAAGAAAAATAGAGGAGCAAAATATCTCAATTGTAATTTTGTAGATCAGTATTCAAGAGAAAAAACACTTAGCATTAATCTGAATAAGTGAGAAAAGCTGATATGTTCAAAGGACCTGAATTTTAGAAGTGTGTAAATGGGAACAATAAAATCTAGCATAAGAATGTACAGAGAAACTACAACATATTAAAGCAACAGCAGACCTGTAAAGCTATTTTTGGGTATACATTAGATAGTAATACCATCTAACTATTTTTTATGTCATATGTTTCTACTAAATATTAGCGTGATAGTACGTTTTCAAACTCTCTGGAAGTAAAGTAGATGGCCACCAAGCTTTTGTTTGCTGGAGAAGTGCCATGATACAGATGTATCTACCATCGTCACCTACATAAACAGTGAAACTTCAAAAGAAATAGTTATAATATTAAACTATCTTCAATCCTGATGATAGTCTCATTCATTGCTAGGTTTGCAATCTTCTTGAAAATTATGATACAACTAATCTGAAGAAAATCAATTGGCAGAGGAGACAATGTATACCCAAAAATTCATGTTCATAGGTTTACTTTGGATCACTGGTTGAGACAAAATCTCTGAATAAAAGTTTACAGAGGGAGTACAGTTACAGAGGGGTACAGTTTAAGACAAAGCAAATAAGCTCCATGTATTATGTAAACAGAATGGAGATAACCATATACATTTTGTATGCACCAACATATAACCCACTAAAGAAGAGAGAACACTTTCTGTGCATCCATATAGACTCACTAAAACACAAAGAGAATGGTAATTGTTCCTCTATTGTCTGCACGTGCCCACATACAATCATCTCTCGTAATTACTTATAACATTCTCCTTGCTAAGTAAACTCCACGAATCATACATAAGCCTTGCTAAGTAATGTTTTAGAAACAAACATGAGGAAAATGCTGGGAACAGGAAAAAACGTATTACCTTCAGCAAGAATCAATGTTTCAGCATTCGTGTTGATTGTTGTACAGCAAGATTCACAAATTCTGGAACATTCCTCGAACAAACCATCCATACCCAGGATATATCAAATACTTCCACATGAAAATGAATAAGAAACATGGCAGAAATCATCCGTCAGTAGAGTTTTGCAGGCACAAGCTCGAATAGTCCCACACCGACACTGCGTACCTAGTTGAATAGGAACCAAGGATGGCAGAAGGAATAATTCTAGGGGGAAGGGTTTACACCTGACTTGTCAAAAAATCCAAGCACCTGCACCAGCAGCAGCAGGCATACAGTTCAGATCGACATAAATAGTTTCCTCAAGATTTTACTCTCGCTTTGGATTCTGCATAACTAACTTAAAGCATGCAGTTTCAGACTTGTGAGAAAATTAACTAGAACCTTGCTTCCAGTTTTATCATCATCGCACCACCATGGTCATGTAGCCATTTCCTTGTTTTTGGCACGGACATATCTTGCTCATCATCGACATTCTCACCAAGAAGTCTTAGAGCAGTGTAGTTGAGAGCTGACCTAAGCATGGAGCTTCCGCCTTCTGTATGTATTCCCCATCCTCCATCCATATTCTGATACAAAAATAAAACTTGGATCAGTCTACTTTTGTTGATATATTATTCTACTCGTTTTTGATCTCCTGAATCTGTTCGCATAGTGAGCATCAGTTTCACACGATATCAATAATGTCCTACCTTGGCATAACATCAAACATCTTGTATGCAAAACACTCACCTTGGCTTACCCTTAATGTGACTGTAAACTATTCTATTAACTAGGATGATTATTTCTCAAGCATACATGCTCGCTCATAGCAAGATTAGCTCTGTACTATTAAATAGTAAAAGCTAAATTGCAGAGACCAAGCATCCTATACATGTAAGGAAACTGAAATCCAGATATCTGTAGGTATAAAACCATTTAGACCAGTCACTAATCTAACACGCGAGGTTCAGGCAAATCAAAAAACGGAGTGGAAAAGAAAGGGGAGGAGGCAAATCAGAAGGGACTAAGAGCATCTCCAGCCGCCTCCCCAAGAAGCCCCCAGCAGCCTTTTTTAGCACCGGCGATCAAAAAACATCCCAGTCACATCCCAGAAGCTCGTTTTGCGCCGGATTTGCCTAAAATTACGACCGGCGCGCGCAAGCGGAACCCAGGAAACCGGGTGGCAGCTGGGGGCGCCGGCATGATACTTTCACTGCGAAAGACCCACTGCCAGCCTCTCTAATCTCTCTCTCCTTCTTTTCCTGGCTTGGCCCACCACGTGGTGCATGCAAAAAAGACAAGCTCTCTCCCGCACGCCCGCCTCACTCGTCTGCTCTCTCTCCTCTCTCCCCTGCTCCTCGCTCCGGCGGTCCTGGACACTCTCCAGCAGCGAGCCGGCCCCGTCCTCGCCCGCATCACGCCGGAGGAGCCGCAAGCGGCCGGCCCCGTCTCCAGTCGCCGGCCTCGCCTGCATCTCGCCGGAGGAGCCGCAAGCGGCCGGCCCCGTCTCCCGTCGCCGGCCTCACCCGCATCTCGCCGGAGGAGCCGCAAGCGGCCGGCCCCATCTCCAGTCGCCGGCCTCGCCCGCATCTCCCCGGAGGAGCCGCAAGCGGCCGGCCCCGTCGCCCGTCGTTGGCTCCGCGTCGCGCCTCCCCGGAGCAGCCGCGGAGAAGAAGGTTTCGCGCTCCCGCCCGGACACCGCCTCCCGCCCTCCCGAGCTCGCGTGGCCGCGCCTCCCGCCCTCGTAGCGGCACGCGAGCACGCGCGACGGAGTCCACACCATGCGCCATGCCACCGTCCGCGCGCTGGCTTGATTGCCATGGGGTGCGGCTTCTCGTCACGGGCATTGGGCGGCCCGTAACCGTCGCGCGCGCCACCGCTGTGCTCGTCGGCCGGTACGTGTTGTGCTCGTCAGCGCACCTGCTGCAGCCGGGCCGCGCGCTGTTCCGGCCGGACGACGTGCTGCAGCCGGGAACCGTCTATTTCCTGCCCCCGCACTCCATCTTCCAGGCTGAGTCCTCCGCCGTGGCATCGAACTCGCGGGCAAGGGCGCCGTCGACGCGCTCTTGCCCGGCGACGCCCAGCGCCGCACCAGCTCCGAGGCCGAGAGCCAGACCGCAAAGCCGCCCCGCCCCGCCGCCAAGAGCTGCGCCGCTCGTCGAGTCCATGGGTCGCTCGTCCATGCAGAGCGCGTCCACCATGCGCCATGCCACCGTCCGCACGCTGGCTTGACTGCCATACATGCCTGGCCATGTACTCTGCTCATATACTACTCAAACAATGGCCATACATGCCTGGCCATGCAATAGCTCGCTTCCGCTCATCTCCGCCCGCGCGGGGCGCGCCGCCGTGCTGGCTCGCCTCCGCTCCGCTCCGCCCGCGCGTGCGCTCAGCGAGCCCCTGGTCCGCCTCCATGCTTGAGCCCCGCTTCCCCGGCCTCGCACGTCCCGCTCCGGCCTCTGCGCCGACCCGCCGCTGGCGCCTGCTCTGCTCGCTTCTTCGCTGGGCGCGCGCCGAGGAGGTCGTCGACGCCGCCGTGCTGGGGGGCACAACGAGTGGAAATGCCCCCCAAGTCCAAAATTTTCGCCGCCCCCCCCCCCCCCCCCCCCAAGCGGCAAAAGAAGTGCCTCCTGTGAGGGCCAACGAGTGGAGATGCTCTAAAGCATAGGCCGTGCCGTTCCATAGAAGCTCGGCAACGTTGGTGTCTTGGTGACCTGTGCTTCTCCTCTTGACCACGGCACCTCCTCGGAGTCGGGGGGTCTTCACCATGCATGAGCGGGCCCATGGGGAAGAGACAGTGTACCTAAGGTGGTGAAGATCTGGTCGATGGTTGCCGCGCCGAAGATTGGGAACATGAGGAGGGAGATCGGCGTCCTTGCCCTCGTCCCGCTGGCGAACCTCATCGGCGCCCTTGCCCTCGTCTGGCCGACGACTTCCTCGCAGCTTTCCAGCAGCCGTCAGCTGTGTGGTGGCCGCATCGAGGACTGGGAGTAGGTCAGTAGGAGGAGGGAGATCGACCAGGGAAACCCTAGCGGCCACTGGGAAGGAGAAAATGAGAGGGCACCTTGTTCATGGTGTCGGCACGAGGGTCAGAGCCACATCTGTTAGAGCTAAACACGCCGTGTGTGCTGGTGTCCGAGTAGTACTCGTATGCTGGTCCGATTAGTGCTCCAACATGAAACCGACTAGGTTTAGCTATAGGGTAGCTAGCTTAGTATATATACGTGGGTACCTCCTTGTAGTCTTACAACTAAAAGATCAAAGGAATAAAGAAGTATTACAACAGGCTCGACACGAGCCTGTAGCCATCAAATCGATTCAGTATTTTCCGTTCCTCAAGTACGCTGGGGTTTCATCGTGAGAAAGCCAAACTTCACTACAAGAAACCTGTTAATCCATCACGGATTGCTGGTGACGTTATGAAAATCCGTCACAGCCGATGACGGGTTTCTCTCGTCCGTCATAGAATCCGTCATGGCTCAACAAGATGCAAATGTGTAATAAAATGACGTTATGAAAATCTTTGTTTTTTTTCTAGAGGCCATAGATTTTAAGTTTTAATAAAAAATGCAATCAGGACTTTTTTTTTGAGAGAGAAATTCTTCATTCAAATTACGAATCAGTACAAAGTAGTTGACTCTTACAAGCACACTGAAACGCAAACACAAAGGACCATGAACACCTAGAGTACCCTAAGACAACCATAATACAAGAAGATCTCCGGAGCCCTGTGTCATCATCCCTGAATCTTGAGAGAAGACCCCTGCAGCAGAAGGATCTCTTGGGTGAAGAGAATAGTGCGTGACAACTATGATTCCAGCCTGACTAAAGGATCACTTGGACGTTTTTCGTTTGGTAACACACCTAAACTCCAAATTTTTAGTAAAAGAAATCGTGTGTTATTGAACGATCCGTGCACCTCTCACATACTTGCATAGTTCAATACCAGTTGGTCAAAAAATCATGGTGTGACAGATTGCGGACATAAAACTTTGCACTCGTACACAACAATTATATATATAATACGTGTCTCCAAAAAATAATTCATGTTTACTCACAAAAATATGAATATAATTTGTTAATTTAATCAATATGGGTATCAACATATATGTAACTTATTCTCTGAACCATATGGCCGGCTAGGAGAAGCTCATATATGTAACTTATTCTCTGATCCCAAGACCTTGAAGTTGTAGACGAAAGCTAAATCAAACCCTAAACTTTAAATCCCGAAAATTGGCACTCTAAACTTGTAATCCCGGTCTATTTTGGACCCTAGATCCGTTTGGCACACCGGGAATACAACAATCCCGGCCGGGATAACCAGCTACTCTCACGGACAAGAATTTGGGCCGGCCCACTATAACACAAAAAGAATTCATGAAGTTTAAACAATGTTCGCACATTTCTAAAATTGTTCAGAAGTTAACATATGTTCCTGTTTTACATTTTTTGCACGAATTCAATTCATTTTGTGTTTTTAAAAACATATTTGGAATTCTGAAATTCTATTCGCATTAAAAAAAACTGTTCGCAATTTCAAAAAAAATCACATTTTTCAAAAAATGTTCAGAATTACAACATTTTTCACATGCTATGAAAAATGTTTCGGATTTTCAGAATTGTGTCACATTTTTTGAATAATGTTTTTGGAATTTCGTAAATAATGTTTCTAAAAAAATGTTTCGGATTGTTAGCTGTGGACTTGACTAGGCCGGCCAACCAGACATAAAGCGAGTGTTTTTCCTTATGACACGCCGTAAAATTCTTTCTTTCTTTTTCTTAATGCACGAAGTAATAATTCCGAAAGAGAAAAACATGCCGTGGAGTCAAACTTGGGACCTGGCAGGGTTGACCTGATTTCGCTAGCCACTACACCAGGCGACTATGACTTACATAATAAGAGGCCAAAAATATTTAATTAGAAACCAATGCATCGAACTTAAAAAACTTTTTTAGGGGCAAATAAGTATTGAAAACATATATATTTCTGAAATCTTCGAACATTTTGTAAAGTGCGTTTTTGAATTTTTTTAATACTTTTAAAAGCCAAAACACTTTCAGGAAGAGAACACCTTTTGAAACATAAACATTTTTTAAACCTGAACAAAATTTTAAAGTGGAAACAGTTTTTGAAACATAATTTTTTTTCTGAAACCTGAACAAAATTTTAAAGTGCGAACACTTTTTGTACAATGTAAAAACGTGTTTGTGTGTTGTAAAAAAATGTATCATAACCTTAACAGAATATACGTGACATGTGTTTGAAAAAAGTGTATGCAAATTTAAAAATGTTGAACTATGTAAAAGAGTGATCGTGTAGTTTTATAAAATGTTTATTTTCATTAAGAAAATGTAAAACATGTATTTGGAAAAACATTACCATGTATTCAAAAAAGTTTCGAAAACAGTTAATTAAAAAATATCTATAAAGTATTTGAAAATATCAAAAGTTTATCAAATATTTAATGTGTGCCTTAAAAATGTACATTGGGTACTGAGAAAAATTAGACATGTGTAAAAATGAAAAGAGAAAAGAAAGCGTAAAAGAAAAAAATCTAAGAAAGAACTAATTATTATGCGCGCATGAGCGACTGCGCTACTCGGCGGCCTAATTCAGCAAATCCCGGTGAAGTCCTGTGAAGGTTTAAAATAGACCGGGATTAGAGAGTTTGGTGTGCTAATTTCAGGGATTGAGAGTTCGGGGTTTGGTTTAGCTTTCGCTCACAAATTCAAGGTTTGTTTTGGACTTTTTCCTTTGTTTTTTAATGCTGTCTCTCCAAACCGTCACGGCCTGCCGCTGCTTTTTTTTAAGGAAAACAAATGCCCTGCTGATGTGGCTATCCAGTGTGAGGGAAAACTCGCGTTGTGATTGGTTGAGCAAAGCGTCCCGTGGATCGCAGATCTGAACCGTCTGCTACTCTGAGATCTGACGGCTAGCAAACATCCCCTCTTTCCCGTCTGATCTTCAGCCCACCCACGCGCAATATCTGCCGCTGACCAACGCCCGCACGCCGCCCGAACTCGGACGGCAGCACCCTCCCTAGCCGAACCACCCACCTCCATCCTCTCATGCCGCCAGCCGCCAGCCACCGAACCCACCTCATCCGGCTCCTCCCCGTCGTCGACACATCCTCCCACTCCGACGCCTCCCCGCCGTGCCCAGCTACACCTCAACCGGTTGCGCCCCCTACACTTCCTTCTCCGGCCAGATCCTGCCGAGATCCGCGAGTCAATGGCAACTCTGGGCGGATCACGGAGCGGCCACGGGCATCCTACCTCCATATACGCTTACATCACCACTATCCCCATCCCTCACCTCTACCCTCCCCTGCCCCTTTCTCTCCCAACCGGCCAGATCTTGGCAGGTCGTTGATCTAGATCGTGGATCTCATTGATGCAGGTCATGGCCATGTTGCTGCAGGGAGAGGGCGACCCTGTTGTGGGCGTGCCGAACCGCGGGGGATGCACAGAGCCGCTACCGGGCCCATGCCGCCAGGGGCTGCGCTGTGTTGGGGCGCTGCCTCCCCTTCGGGCCCGCATCTGTCGCCTACGTCGTCCTCACCATCGACTTCTCCGTTGACCGCGCTTCCTCTCTACTTTGGATTTTTTTTTGAGTCTGTCTTAAGTTTTGTCGACGCGCAGGCAATGTCCAGCATGAGTTGAGGCGAGATATTGGTGGATAAGGTTCTCTACGATGACGCCGGCAGGGATGGTCGGATCTGCGTCCAGAAGTGCGCGGGAATTACCCTCGGTTGTCGTCCGGCGAGCGCTGAGCGGCGCGACGGTGGCTGCAGAGTTTTTTGGCTGCAGAGTTAGCATAGGGTGTTTTTAGTTCTTAGTTTCTTTAGTTTTTCTAGCCTTTGACCGATGTATGGTCCGCAAATGTCTGTAATTTTAAGCTTTTTTTGTGTAACTTTTTCTTGCTGTGTTTATATTTTTTTTCTTTCTATGTAATGACATGAGCATTTTTATGAAAAATTTATACCAATACCAATTTCTATGGAACAATAGAAATAAGATGGGCTAACCATTGAGATTGAAACTAGTGGGCCTTGTACAGTCCTAAAACTTAATGGGCCAAAATTCCAATTGGGTTGATTACTACATGGGTGTTAGTCTTGCATGGCGCTAAAATTTAGTGGGCCAAAATTCTTGTTGGGCCGATTACTTCATGGGCCGCCACGTATGATCCATGTCAGATGTTGATGTGGCACACACATTAACGCCGTTATGTGCATATTAGTTATGTGCCACCCATGACAGTCAAGAGCCGTCATGGTCCATGACGATTTTGGATGATTCGTCATGGAGCCTGCATCAGTCAAATTATGACGCGATATACATGTCGGATTTTAAATCCGTCACACATAGCCTTCCATGATAGTTTTGCACAGGTCGATGACGGATCCTATCCGTCATGGATTAACAGAATTCTTGTAGTGCTTTCCGAGCCGCCGAGACACAGCTCCACATACATGAGTTGCACGTAGGCGGGATAGGATAATCCATCCAGCTGCGTGCGTGTGTGCTAGCTTAGCATATACACGTTACGTTGATCCTGGGTGATCTGATCTAAAGATCAAAAGTCAACAATTGGTATCTAGAGCCTCGACGATATACGATGACGGACAGCGACGCTGAGTCGGTCAAGTCCGGCAACGGCGGTTCCAAGGCGAACAAGAAAGGCGACAATGTGAAGAAGGGCGGCAAGTCAGCAACAAGTGGTGGCGGAACGGGCCGCGCCAACGTACAGGCGCATCGCAACATCCCCATCCAGTACCCGATGCTCACCGACGCCAACTACGGCGTGTGGGTGGTGAAGATGAAGATCATTCTCCGATCGAGTGTGGGGGGCCGTCACGGACGACGACGTCGACAAGGAGTGCGACGAAGGTGCCATAGCCGCCATAGCCCAGTCTGTGCCGGATTCCGTGCTGATGACATTGGCGGAGTTCGAGACAGCAAGAGAGGCGTGGAACACACTCAAAGAGATGAGGATCGGAGAAGATCGCGTCACCAAGGCTCGGGCACAAGTGCTGAAGCGCCAATTTCACAAGTTGCAGATGGAGGAAACTGAATCGATGAGCGACTATGCCATGCGTCTGACTACATTGGTGGGAGAGATCCGCGCTCTTGGTGCAAAGTTCGAGGAGACCGAGATTGTGGAGAAGTTTTTCAGTTCCGTGACTGATAAATTCACGTACATCATCGGCACGCTCGAGCAGCTTTACGACATCGACGACATGACCATAACGGAGGCGATCGGACGCTTGCGGACGTGGGAAGAGAATGCTCGTGGTTGTCGGAAAGGCAAAGGAGGAGGTGATGACCAACTCATGTACTCACACGCAGATTGGAGTCCCCAAGTAGCAAAGGAAGGCGCAACATTGGCGAAGGCTCAAGCAACGCGAAGCGCGGCGGACAAACCGAAGAAGGCAAAGGAAAAGGCAAGCCACAAGGTCGTGGTAAGGCGGACCGATCTAAAGAGCGGAAGCCATGGAACTTGGATATGTCCTAGGTCAAGTGCTATAACTGCAACGAGATGGGTCACTTTGCAAAGGATTGTCCGGAGCCTAACAAGCGGGAGATCAAGGCAAATTTGGCAAAGCAGGAAGACGATCGTCCAGGTCTTCTGATGGCCGAAGTTTGTGATCTTGTCCAAACAGCGGTTGTAAAACCAAATCGGAAGGTGCTACTTCATGAGAAAAAGGTAACACCAAAGTTATCCGGAAGCCAGAACGTGTCGTGGTATCTAGACACGGGTGCCAGTAACCCATGACGGGGTGCAAGGAGAAGTTTCTCGAGCTAGAATATGATGTTCAAGGCTCAGTCAAATTCGGTGATGGTTCAAATGTGGAGATTGCAGGCAAGGCTCTGTCCTCTTTGAGGGTCTCACAGGAGAACATCGCATACTCACCGGAGTGTACTACATCCCACCGCTTCGAAACAACATCATCTCTGTCGGGAAACTTGACGAGAATGGATGCAAGGTGGATATCGAGAACGGAGTGATGACGATCTTCGACAACCTCCGAAACGTGCTAGCGCGTGTGAATCGCACGCGGAAAAGGCTCTATATCCTCAACCTTGATCAATCTCAACCGGAGTGTTGGCTCGCCAAGAGTGATGATGATTTGTGGTTATGGCATGCTAGATTTGGACACGTTAACTTCTACGCCTTGAAGAAGATGTCGAAGATGGAGATGGTATCTTGGATGCCGTTTATCGACCATGTTGATCGAGTATGTGACGGGTGCTTGGTTGGAAAACAGCACCGCAGGCCGTTCCCTGCTCAGTCTACCTATCGTGCAAGTGATGCACTCGAGCTGCTCCATGGTGATCTATGTGGCCCTATCACCCCAGCAACTCACGGAGGAAAGAAGTACTTCTTTCTTATGGTAGATGACTACTCGAGATACATGTGGGTCATTCTCCTACGATCTAAAGATGAGGCGTTTGAAGCGTTCAAGAAGCTGAAGGCTGCAACGGAGATGGAACACAAGCTGAAGGTTCGCGCTCTACGGACAGATCGCGGCAGAGAGTTTACGTCGAACGAGTTCAACGACTACTGCGAGAAGATTGGCATAAAAAGGTTCCTCACAGCACCTTATACGCCACAGCAGAACGGGGTTGTTGAAAGGCGCAATCGAACCGTCGTTGACATGGCAAGAAGTTTACTCAAGAGCAAGAACTTGCCGGGGACATTTTGGGGAGAAGCTGTCTCGACGGCGGTCTATCTTCTCAATCGGGCTCCAACGAAGGCGGTGATTGGCAAGACTCCGTATGAAGCAATTTACGGACGTAAGCCGAATGTGTCTCATCTACGGACGTTCGGGTGCGTGGCGCATGTGAAGACGGCGGAGCCGCATCTCTCAAAGCTTGCCGATCGCAGCACCAAGATGGTGTTCATCGGACACGAGAGGAGTTCCGACACCAAGGCATACCGCTTCTACGATCCACGAACCAAGCGTCTACGGATTTCACGCGACGTCGTGTTTGAAGAAAACCAAGCGTGGAATTGGAGCGCAGCAGCCGACGATGCTCCAAACGATAACATATTCACAGTTGAATTTCCAACTGATGATGATGCATGGGAAGATGTCCAGGTGGTTGGCAAGACACACAACCAAGGTGACCGCAATGGCAGTGATCACCATGGTGCCGACACCGACGACGACGCGCATGGGTCGCAAGGTGATAGCGACAACAAGGCGCAAGACACGGGTAGAGATCTCGGCAACGACATCGACAACGAGGCGCATAGTAATGATGACAATCAAGATGATGGTCACGGTCACGACGACTACGCCGATGACGCCGATGCCAACGACCCGACATCTACCACACCCGAGACTCAACCGTCTTCCTCAAGTGCATTGGCGCCGACACAAATTTGTGTCGCCTCCTTCGCAAGCCACAACGGATTCTTCCGGGCCTCGTCGCTACAAGACCCTCAAGAAAGTCTACAAGTACGCAAAGCCAGTTACACTCGAGTACTCCGATTTGTGTTTACTCGGAGTTGAGGAGCCAGCGAACTTCGTAGAGGCGAGCAAAAGTTCAAGTTGAATGCACGCCATGGATGAGGAGATGAAGGCGATCGAGAGCAATGGCACGTGGACTTTGGTAACCCGACCTCCGAACCAAAAGGCCATAGGTTTGAAGTGGGTTTACAAGTTGAAGAAGGACGCGAAGGGTGCCATTGTGAAGCACAAGGCAAGACTCGTCGCAAAGGGCTACGTACAACGTCAAGGAGTTGACTATGAGGAGGTGTTTCCACCGGTTGCTCGAATCGAGATGGTGAGAGTGCTCCTAGCTTTGGCAGCACAAGAGGATTGGAAGGTTCATCATATGGATGAGAAATCCGCTTTCCTCAACGGCGACCTCAAAGAAGAAGTGTACGTGGAACAACCCCTCGGCTACGAGAAGAAATGCGAAGACGGAAAAATTTACAAGCTCAAGAAGGCACTTTACAGGCTGAAGCAAACGCCAAGAGCTTGGAATTCGAAGTTAGACCGAAGTATGGTCTCGTGCGGGTTCAAAAGATATCCCCTGTATGGTCCAAAAGACAGTCTACCAAGCACCGAAGAACAGGTGAAGGTTGAAGACGCGACCAAGGAGGAGCGCTGGCGTCAAGCTACAGATGAGCCAACGCTAGCAAAGTCGATGACTGGGATTCTACAAGGAACGACGAAGGCAATACCTATGGGTAGTAGTCGCATTTGGGATCCGGGTCAATAGTGACGACCACGTCATGTTTAGGGTGGTGAATGTTAGAGCTAAACACGCCGTGTGTGCTGGTGTCCGAGTAGTACTCGTATGCTGGTCCGATTAGTGCTCCAACATGAAACCAACTAGATTTAGCTATAGGGTAGCTAGCTTAGTATATATACGTGGGTACCTCCTTGTAGTCTTACAACGAAAAGATCAAAGGAATAAAAAAGTATTACAACAGGCTCGACACGAGCCTGTAGCCATCAAATCGGTTCAGTATTTTCCGTTCGTCAAGTACGCTGGGGTTTCGTCGTGAGAAAGCCAAACTTTCCGAGGCCGAGACACAGCTCCACATATAGGAGTTGCACGTAGGTGGGATAGGATAATCCATCCAGCTGCGTGCGTGTGTGCTAGCTTAGCATACACACGTTACGTTGATCCTGGGTGATCTGATCTAAAGATCAAAAGTCAACAACATCGAGCTTCCTCCTCCCGCGGCCGCGATGCATCGTGGCGCTTGCGTCACTGTGGCCATTGATCCGGACCTGCTGCTCAATCTGGGAGAGAGGAATGGGAGGAGATTGGCTGTGGAGGGGAAAAGGTGAGGGAGGAGAGAATGGGTGGGGGCGCAGGCTGTGCGAGAGGGTGTCGGCGGCGGCGGGGGAGGTCGTCCAGAGAGAGGAAGAGGAGGAATTGGGGATTGGTTTCTTTTTTGTCTCGTAGCTTGCCGACGTGGACTGCACGAGCGGGCGCCCATGCCGTGTACGTTAATGTTTTGGATGTATAATAAGGAATGCATGTGTTCTGCTCCCTCCGTTCGGAATTACTTGTCACAAAGATGGATGTATCTACAACTAAAATACATCTAGATACAATAATTTCTTGGACGAGTAATTCCGAACGGAGGGAGTAGCAGACTAGAAGCCTTAGGCTTGCTTCTTCCTCCTTGCGCCTCGTCATCGTCCTGCCCCCGCTTTGGCATCCTTTCGCATCGTCTTCTCATGGGCGTGTTCGGTACTCCAACTCCTAACTCTTACTCCTGGCCAGGAGTCCAACCAAACGGCTCCACTCCAGGATTTACGTGGGAGAAGTTGGCTAAAAACGTAGTGCAAAATTTGTGGAGTTGGGAAATTGCAGCTCCTCCAAAACTAGGAAGCAAGAGTTGATAGATAATTACCCCCCCCCCCCCCCCAGCGCGGAGTAAATTCTTCTCTTACCAGTTTCGCTCCCAGTTTTTTTTTGAGTGGTAAGAAAACGCTTTATTGATCACAGGGAATGTTCAAAGGAATATAAATGGGATCATGCGGGACCCTAGCCACAAATGGCAACCCCTACTAAGTGAAACTGAAAATTTTACCAAACTATGAGCTTCTTTGTTCGTGTGTCTACATATATAATATTACAAGCTTGAAAAAGCCTTTGGTTCTCCCTGATCTCACGAATGATAGTGATGTTCATGCCGCGAGCATCAATTTTTTTTATGTCCTCCACAACCCCTTTGTTGTCGCATGAAATAATGACTTTGGCTAGATTGAAATCCAAGGCTAGTGGTTGAGCTTCTCGACATGCTAAGGCATCCAAGCAGGCAGGGTCTATAACTCCAGAAACACCATCGACGAGGATCCTAGGAACCGGCCTTCGTCCCTACAAACAGCGGCAGAAGCACCAGTAGCGCCATCACGGGATAGCCCTCCATCGACATTGATTTTGACCATACCTGCTACTGGAGGTTTCCACCTCTGGGGGTGCCTAGCTGGCGCCACACAAACAGGGCTATTCGGAACTTTTTTGATTTCCTCCAACTCTGATATGAACCACTGCACAAAAAGATGAGTGGTATGTGGACTCTGGAAGTTTGACTCGTGGATCACCTTCCGCCTGGCTGTCCATATAGCCTAGAGAGTAACCGTCAACAACACAAATTTATCGTGTGAGAGTGCTTCAATCATCGCAAAAAGCCACTGCTTCGCCGATGGTTCTGTTGTGGCAATGAGGTGTTCAGCGAGATCCCCATGGGTCAAAGCCCATATACATCTAGAAGACGAGCACTCAAGAAAAGAATGGCGCCAAGAGTCTCTAGCGCCACATAGCTGACAATTATTAGAGAGCGACATTTTCCTACATTTGCGGACATCCTCGGTAGGGATTGATTGTTTTGCTAGCCTCCAAAGAAAGTTCCGAATCTTTCCCGGGACATCAACATGCCAAAGCTTCTTCCATCCTCCTTCTGCTGCCCAATTGGAAGCGCTTGCACAGCCCTCGAGCCATGCTTCACACCTCCGTTTTGTGCTTGCTAGCATACGATATGATGACTTCACAGAGAAATGTCCGTTCCTCCCAAAATGCCAACCCCAGAAGTCGGTCTCATGTCTAGTAGAGAGCGGTATGCTCATGATTGTAACATCCCAATTTTTATTAAATTCGGATGTTAATAGAATCATTCAATGCATATCATATTTCTTTGCATTTTTGGAGTTTTAAAAAAATATTCAAATAATATTTTCCACTCAAGAAAAACAAATGAGAGGGGATAAGATGACTTCCTCAAAATATAAAAGGGTGGGAAATTGTATTTGAATATTATTTGAAGTTTTGGAGTTTATTTGGTATTTTTTTTTTATCTGCAAAAAGTGCATTAATTGCATTAGGAAATATTTTCAAAATGTTCTGTGCTTAAGTTAATGTTCATTAGGCTTTAAATATTGCATAGTTATTTTATAAATTATTGTGGTGTTTTTATTAATTCTTTTGAATTAATTATGACCACTCTAGTGTTCTGTTTAAAAAAAAACACGCACACACTCACCGCAGCCTGGACCGAAACTGGGTTCGGCCCAGGAGCGCCCCAACCGGCCCAGCTGGCCATTTGGCCCAAGGCCAGCACCCCAGAGCCCCCGCGCCAGAACCCCCCCCCCCCCCCCGCATCAGTCGACCGCTCCGCGCCGCCCTCGCTCGCCTCCTCTCACTGCCGCTGCCAGGCGGGCCCCGCTCGTCAGCTCGTCCCCAACCTCCCGCTTGCCCCGCTCGGATGAGCCCGCCGCCGCGCTCCCGCAACCGCCGGGCGAAGCCCTCGCGGATAACGCTTATCCGTCGACCCCGAGCCCTCTGCCCTCGCCTATATAACGGCCAGGACCCCCTCTGTCGATCTCGCCATCTCGTTTCGCCTCACAATACCCGTAGCCGACGCCCTTCTGCTTTGGATCTCGCCAGAGCCGGAGCTTCCTCACCGGAGTTCCGAACGCCGCCGCCTCCCTACGCTCGTCGCCGACCACCCCGCCGCCCGCCAACCCCACCAGCGGATCGCGGACGCCATGCCGGACCTCCCCGTCTTCTTCCCCGACGCCGAGGACCGCCGTAGCCGCCGCCCCCTCCGTCACCGACGCCGCGCCGCCATCTTCATCGTCGCCGGCCACCACCACCACCCACTGTGAGCCACCACCCCACCCTCGCCCGTTCGATCTAGCATGCACGGCCCAGATTATATTAGGTTCGTTTTTTTTTATTTTGCGAAGAGGTACGCGGTTAACCGCGGTTCCCTTAGACCGGCCGGTTTTATTTAAACCGAGCGTCGGTTTTTCTTTAGTTAGCCGCCGCCACTGTTTTTCTTAGTTAGCGGCCGTTCGCCGTATAGCCTCCGCAGCGGACGCTGCTCGGCCAGCCACGAGCCACCACGTGGCCAGGGACTTGTTTGCGAGGGTTTTTCTTCTCTGTTTAGTCCCTGTAATTAGCAGATTAATCCCTAAACTTCGCGTAGCCACAACTTTTTAACCGTAGATCCAAACTCGATGAAACCAGCGGCAAATTCTTCGTATTGTTTAGATCTATCCAGTGGTATCCTTTTTGCAAACTTTTGACAGATTCAAATTTGAATTTATTCAGATTTGAATTCGAACTTCAAATGGCCATATCTCCCAAACCGTAACTCCGATTAAGTTGATTCTTTTTGCACTTTGTCACCGTAGCCAAACCCTATCACCTGGACCTTTGTCACAATAATTTTCACACACTAGAATCTGCCCATTAATATTTTACTAGTATGCATAGTACGCACTATAGTTCACATCACTCTTTGAACCATAGGCCTATGTTGTTTTGCATCTAGAATATTTTTCATGCTAGTTAAGTGTGATGTTTGTTCATTTGGTTTTTCCGAGACTTTTGCTTTGCATGTTCTTCTTGGTTCTCTTGAATGTTTGTTTATGTTTGTTTATCTCCTTTGCGATAGATTGCCCGGAGTGCGAAGCAGAATATTTTCAGTCTTTAGAGTTCAACCAGCAGTACCAAGGCAAGTTGCATCTTGATCATGTTTCCTTACCTATGTTTTTTTTATGCACTTAGTTCTTTGCGGTAGGACTGCATGGTAGGAATTGATGCCGCATGACTATGCTTATCACCCAGTAGTTCATTGAGGTAGGTCTGAACCATATGACATTGTCGCCATCGTTTTACATTATGTTGCTTCGCTAAGTAGACGTGGATTGGGGAGTGAACATTGTAAAGTATGAGTAACAATGTAGTAAGTAGGACCTAAGATAATTAATGAACTACCTGGGCGGAAACTTGATGGAATGGTGGCGAAGTACAGTGGGGCACGCATGGGAAAACCATGGTGGTGCACCACTAGTGGACCGTCCGCTCAGGCTCAAAGAGATCAATCGTATTCTCATGTCTAGAAGCTTACGTGTGCAGCCACAAGCCAATATGGGCTCTGGCTTAGTTGAGTAGTTAGTGTGACCCCTTCCGGGATGGGCTAGCAGATGTAGAAGGATGTAGGTGTACCGGCCTATCCGTGGGTTAAGGGGGAGCATTTTCGAAAGACTATGTCTCGATCTTCCGATCATGGAGGTGGTCGAGTCTTGTGGGGAAAAGTGCGCAACCTCTGCAGAGTGTCAACCTAATCGATTAGCCGTGTCCCCGGTTACGGACATCTTGAGCTTCTAGTAGTGAAAATGCTGGGAGATCTCCTCACCTTTAATTAAACAGTTGGGATTTAAATGAAACTTGGGAACGGATGGAGTTGGGTTTGCCAACTCATCCTATGCAAATGTGTAGTAGTAGAATAACATCTTTTCTAATAGGGAAAAACTAGCTTTATGCAAAAAATTAAACTTAGCGCTTTCCACCAGCCAAATTGCATGTACAAGTAGGTTCATTACACTTATGCTGTGACTTGCCAGTACACTCAATGTACTGACCTATATGGCTGCAACTTATCACGTTGCAGATATATCCGACGAGGATTAAGGTGCGATAGGTCGATGTTCTACACTCAACCTTGCTCGTGGAGTTGGACTCATTTACTACTTTGCTTCCGCAGTATTTGTTTATTGGCTCTATGCCCTATTTGGTAATAAATGTATTGCTCCTGGACTATCGATGTAATAAAGAGATGTGTGTTATTTCTGTTATTTCATCGAGTACTGTGTGTGCTAGCAAGTCGATCCAGGGACTAGCACGGGAAGCACAGAGACTTCGACTCTTACCGAGTCGGGTCGCTACAATGATGGCATCAACATCTGCCGGTAAGAATAATTGTTGCAGCAGTTCATGGTTCCATGAAGCTTCTGTATGGTCAATGAGCTCGGAAACAAAAGTGGGCCGGGCAGCCGCAAGCACACTGTTGGCCTCATATTTTCATCTCTGGGGATCCAGTTATCTAGCCAGATGTTGGTGGATGAACCATCACCAATCCTCCTAATTAGACCTTGGCGTAAGATATCTCTTCCCTCTATGATTGCTCTCCAAATTTTTGATGGATGGTTACCAAGTTCAGCTGACAAGATTGTTCCACTGGGAAGTAAACAACTTTCATAATCCTAGCAGTTGTCTCTGTCGTCGCGAGTCGTCCCTCCCTGCACCACTCCCCCTCCTGTCCCCGACCAGGCTTATGACCCAGCTCATCTTTCCCACACCTTTTGGACTGCCAGCCTGCTCCTGATGGGCCACAAAGGGGCGATTTTATGGGCTTCAGGTTCTCTCCCTCCAGCAAGCGAGAAGCGGTGACACCGAACAGATCGCTAGCTCGGGGATCAATCGTGAGAAGCTGGAGCTGGATTCCTGGCGTTGGAGTTCTACCGAACGCGCCCTTAGTTGTAGATGCTCTTATGTCACAACGCAATTTCACATAAATCCTCGCTTAGCGCAAAATGCAAGCTAAGAAACACGTGAGCACTAACTGTCCAACTTCCAAATAGAAGGAAATGTGTTTTGCTATGTCTGTGCCGGCTGTTTTTTCTTTAGTCTCACCGAGAGCTGATCCGATTCTAGGATCTGTGGAAAAGATTGCATTGTTTTACAATATTATGTGAATAAACATTTGTTTTAGTAGATAAACAAAATATTGCAACACACTGAACATTTTAAATACAAAATCATAGTCGACTTGTGAAACGCGACTTAGACGGGTAGTGTAGACAGGTAAAACACAATGATCACTGTAGAGATGCAACATATACCGTATGCCGGGATCATTCACCAACGTAAACTTCCCCAGTGCCAAGATCACATGGCAAAATTCCGTAAAAGAGATCATGCATCGCGGAGTCCCATGGGGATCCCTTCCCCAGTGCGTGCCCGATCCTGAAGGCTGGCCACGTCCGCCAAGAACTAGGCAAACGCCAGGCGCGACGACCTGCCGTCGTTGCGAGCCACCACGGCGCCTTCCTTGTGCGCCTCGACACGCATCCTGAGCTCTCTGCCCTCCTCCGACTCCATGACAAGCCTTACCTTGCCCTCCACCTCGCCGGCCTTGACCAGCCCCTGCTGCCACCCGACCATCTCCACGGCAATCCCCATGCCCCCCACCATCGCTACAAGGATACCCCCTATAAAGCAACACATATTCTACAGCGTTTTGACTATAAGTTGCAAAATTCATAAGAGATACGCATATAAGTGTTGCAGCATATGCGTTGTCGACTTCTTGTTCGTGACCATAGTGCCCTACACAGATTGCAACAGATTTTATATGTTGTCATGATGTGTTGCCAATTATATCTGCTACACACAGGGAGTGTGGCGCGAAAATCCGTTTGAGCAAAAACCAAAATTTGTGTAGTCCCTTCTTTTTATTCTCAGGAGGAGGCACAGGATGGGCCACGCTCCACCCTGGAATTTGGGCCCAGCCTGATATAAGCCCAGTAACAGCCCATCCTGCTACTCGTGTCGTGCCGTAGCGAAAGCAGGCGATTCCTATTTGGCGCTTAAGCGCCAATTCGCAAACGGGCGCCTGCAGGCGCGGCTTGTTGGGCTCGGCCCAGTTTGGGCTATTCCTTTTTCAGTTAAAAAGGACGTGTCGTGCCGTAGCGAAAGCAGGCGATTCCTATTTGGCGCTTAAGCGCCAATTCGCAAACGGGCGCCTACAGGCGCGGCTTGTTGGGCTCGGCCCAGTTTGGGCTATTCCTTTTTCAGTTAAAAAGGACGTGTCGTGCCGTAGCGAAAGCAGGCGATTCCTATTTGGCGCTTAAGCGCCAATTCGCAAACGGGCGCCTGCAGGCGCGGCTTGTTGGGCTCGGCCCAGTTTGGGCTATTCCTTTTTCAGTTAAAAAGGAAAAAATGACAGCGCTGTAAAGGATTTGAACCTGCGACCTCCTCCTCGAGGGCTTGCTGCTGTAACCACCACGCCAACAAGGGCAGTAGTGCTAACAATCTAACTATTCTACTTTTATTCGATTCTTTTTCTTTTTTCCGTTTTCGTTTTTCCTTTTCTGGTTTCTGTTTTTTTTCTTTTTCTTCTGTTTCCTTGACCGATGAATTGTCCCCAAGTACGTGAACTTTTTTGAATTCTTTGAACCATTTTTTCAAATCGATGAACTTTTTTTCATAATTCATGAACTTTTTTGAATTCGTTGAACCATTTTTTCTAATCAATGAACTTTTTTCCATAATTCATGAACTTTTTTTGAATTTTGATGAACTTTTCCAAATTGGATGAACTTTTTTTTCAATTTTGATAAACTATTTTCAATTTCGATGAACTTTTTTCAGAATCTATGAACTTTTTCCAAATCTGATGAACTTTGTTTCAAATTCAATGAACTTTGTTCAATATCAATGAACATTTTTCCAAAAATTGATGAACCTTTTTGAAAGATATGAACTTTTTTCAAATGCATGAACTTTTTCTTTACATTTCTAAACTTGTTTTTATTTCGTAAGAAATAGGAAAACTGGGTGGTTTTTCAGCAAAAAAAAAAGGAAAAAAGAAAACTGGCTCCTAGCGAGCGTCCGAGCTAGCGACGGATCTATGCCCCGAGCGATCGAGCGAGCGCGCTCGTGGGCCGGCCCATGGCAGCGACAGTGCAAGCGCCAGCTCCTTAGCGGACGCCTGCAGCGCTGACTAGGGGCTCCCGCGAAAGCAGCCACGCACAGTCGGTAAACCCTGCTTCTCCAGTCCCGGGAATACTCGATCCGCCGCCTGCCTCGCCGTCCCTGCCTGGCCGCCCGGAGCCGCCGGTAGACCGTCCTGTGACCCTGACCGGCCTGAAGGCTGACACCCGCGACCTGCTGCTGCCTGCCTCGCTTGGCGCCCGGTCGGCTGCTGTCCACGCAGGCGCGCAGCTGGGCGCACCACCGCTGACCGGACTGCCGGAGCCGCCCAATTCCAGTGCGCTCCGCGGTCGCTTCCTCAGCCGCTGATACTTCGGTCCTCCCCAATCCTCATCCCCTGCTCAGCTCAGAGAGGTACCTCATCCCCCCGTTCCCTGATCTCTGAATCTGTAAGATTTGGACGAAATTACATGAAACTTATATGCAGTAGTTTTCAAAATACCGCCCCATTTCAAAACTTCGGTATTATGATGTGTCGGCAATGAATACTACAGTTTCTAAAAACAGAAATTTTCTCAGTTTTAGTGAAACCGCCGATATGTTTGGCTTGTACTATTTTACCGTAGTTTTGACACCTTAAGCAACTGAACCTAACTTAGCTAGCTACACCAAGGAGCTACACGACCGGATGAACCTTTTGCATTTGCCAATCAAGTTGACCAAGTGTTCTACGTGGATGACCTTATCCAGGATGGTCAATTGTTTTGAAGATGAAACCTGGAGATAATTTTGATGGGTGGAGAATGGAATGATGTGGAAACAGAACCTTATCATGTCAAGCAAATTCTTCGAGCTTTTTGATACTGCCCATGATAAACAAAATTGGACGAGAAGAGGTATAGAGGGAGAAACTGTAGATGCTCCTATAGTGCCAATTGATGACAGTGTACCTCAATAAAGGCCAGCTTCCATTGTGATTCTGTTATTTATCTTTTTAGTATTGTTGCTGCAACTTATGTCATTTTGGGCATGAAACTTACTACTCTATTGCTTCTGCATGCAGGTTCGATGGATAATGAAAGTCACCGATCTGAAAATTTGGAGCCTAGTTGAAGTGACGAATTCATTACTGTTATTTGCTACTCCCTTCGTCCGGAAATACTTGTCAACAAAATGAATAAAGAGATGTATCTAGATATATTTTAGTTCTAGATACATCCATTTTTGTCCATTTTGATGACAAGTATTTTCGGACGGAGGGAGTATTTTTTCTTTCATATCGATGTACTTTATAGTTCGGACAACAAGATTTGTAAGTGATCCTAAATACGTTGGTGTTGGTTGTTCTGTTTCCTACACATTCTTACACATGTTCATATGTACCTACATCCGGGTTGTTGCTTATCTCTTAAACATCGAAGTGTTAAATAGGCTTGTTCCACGAACTTGATCAATACAGTGATGCTGGTTGTCTTTTGCCAATATATCATGAAGGCATCTCTAACTTGGAGGGGAATAGCAGTAGAGTGTTAGTGTTAATCTCTTTGCACCAGAATAATGTAGCTGTAGCTTTCCTTCAGTTAGCTGTAGCGTATCTTCAGTTAACTGTAGCTTTCTTCAGATAGCAGTTTGTTTTGCACACGTGATTTAATAGAAAAAAAAACAAATTTGATGCTAATTTAAATAGATTGGACGATTTATGTTCAAACTTAGATATTTTTAACATAAAATCGGACGATATTTTCTCTCGTGAATTAAAACTTCAAAAAAAAAAAAAAACAATCCTACCCTATACTTGATGGTGACCTAGTACGCCTGGCCAACTGGCCGACGACGCCTCCGTCACCTGTCCGGCTTCCAACCATGGAAGGGCGCGGGGTCACAGCAGTGCTTCCCGACCGCCGTCTAGCGCTCACGGATGATCTTGTTCTCTTGCTCCTGCGTCGCGCATAATGCGGCCGCGGACTCACGGATGATCTTGTTCGCTTGCTCCTGCGTCACGCATAGTGCAGCGAGCAAGGGGAGAGACGAGCAACGGGACATACCTGAGGTGGCGGCGTCGTTGTCTCGCTTAGAGACCACTATTTGTCATACTTCAGCATCTCCTCGTCAAGAAGGCGGAGACAATGTCGTGGTTCTAAGCCTGACAGTAGAGTGGGGGGTAGGTATGGAGAGGCAAGGTCCTAGCTATGGAGAGGTTGTAAGCACAAAGGATGTACGAGTTCAGGCCCTTCTCGGAAGAAGTAACAGCCCTACGTCTCGGAGCCCGGAGGCGGTCGAGTGGATTATGAAGGTATGGATTACAAGGTGCCGAACCCTTCTGCCTGTGGAGGGGGGTGGCTTATATAGAGTGCGCCAGGACCCCAGCCAGCCCACGTAGGAGAAGGTTTAAGGTGAGTTAAGTCTGGGGCGTTACTGGTAACGCCCCACATAAAGTGCCTTTACTATCATAAAGTCTACTTAATTACAGACCGTTGCGGTGCAGAGTGCCTCTTGACCTCCTGGTGGTCGAGTGCGTCTTAGTGGTCGAGTCCTTCAGGCCAGTCGAGTGTGTCCTCGTTGGTCGAGTGAGTCCTCGTTGGTTGACTGGAAGGCGACCTCTTCTAGGGATGTCTTAGGGTAAGTTACTTGGGACAGGTCCGTGACCCTACCCTAGGTACATAACCCCATCATTAGCCCCCGAATGGATTGAGGCTTCGAGTGAAGGAGGAGTTGACGTCGTTTCCGATTAACCTTTGCGCTCTAGTTGTGCGCTGTTCTGGATCAAAGAATCTCTTCGTCGACAAGGAGCAATTCGTCTTCGGTCGACTCGATCCATTCTATTTTTGCGTCGAGTGATCTTTCGAGCTTCGTCGATCTCCGAGCGACGGATCGCCGGAATCGCCGCGTCTGACAGGCAGATTTGTCGTTCGCGGATTCTGCGGGGTGCGAAATTTGGGGGCGCGCGCGAAGCGGGGCGGACCGCGGCGTTCGGATGGGACGGGGAGTAGACGCCTCGATCTCCGCGCCGCCTTTTTCGCCACGTATCCAGTCTCCATAACTGCTCTCAGATATGATTAGATCGACCGGGCCCACACGTCAGCCACTCGGAAGGGACCTTATAAATGTGCCCGGCGAGGATTTCTGTGCTGCGCCTCCGCATTCTCCCTCTCTCCCTCTGCTCTCTTCCTCCCTGCTCAGCGTGCCTGCCCTCGCTTCCGCACCGCTCCCCTTCGTGCATCCCACCGGCGACCATGGCCAAGGAGAAGACGGCGGCGTTGGAGCGTGCCAAGAAGGCGTCGGCATCGGAGAAGGCGAAGGGGAGATCCACCAGCCGCCGAGGATCCTCGTCCAGATCCCGCCTGCCGAAAGGCTGGGTCCAGGGCGACTGGATCCAGTCGACCATCACGGAGAAGGACCTCCTCGACATGGCCGACGAGGGTTTGATCCCTCACGGAGCTGCGAGGTTGCCGGGGAAGGAGTGGCAGCCACAGCCAGAAGAGGGTGAGTGTGTGCTCCTGGCCACTCATGTCGATCGGGGGTTTTCCTTGCCACCGAGCATTTTCTTCCGGGGTTTCCTGAATTTCTTTGGGGCGCAGCTCCACCACTTTACCCCAAACTCCATTGCCTACCTTGCTGCGTTCGTGTCCATGTGCGAGGGTTTCTTGGGCTGTCGACCGCACTGGGGTCTGTTCAAACGTATCTTCACGTGTCGCTCTCAGACCGTGAAGAAGGCGAGCCCAGGTGACGAGAAGACCCGAGTCGTCCAAATGTGTGGGGGCCTGGGGATTCAGGTGAGGAACAATAGCACCTTCCCGCCCATGTCTTTTCCCGAGTCCGTCAGGGGCTGGCAGTCGACTTGGTTCTACTGCCAGGTCCAGTCGACGCCAGGGCAGTCCAGTGGACTCCCTCAGTTTACCATGGACCGAGTGAACAAGCCCTCCCCTCTGAAGCTGATTCCGGAGGAGAAAGCCGACGTGAAGATGTTGATGGAGCGAGTGGTGCAGCTGGTTCGGGACGGAGTGACAGGCATGGACCTCTTGGAGGTTTTCCTCAAGCGCCGCATCCAACCTCTCCAGTTCCGGAGCCACTGCATGTGGTTGTACTGTGGGCCCGCGGACGAGACCAGAGTCCATCCAGAAGAAGTCGACGATGTCACTCTGGAAAGGTGGATGGTAGCCGTTACCGGGAACAGGGACAACCCGCGCGGAGCCAGAAGGATTCCTCCACTCGACCACGACAGCGTTCCAAACAAGGTACACTTGCTCTGCTTTCCGTCGTGTCTTTGTTGTATTCATTTCTGCCGATCCTGTCGACTGGTCGACTGATCGTTGTTTGGGCGACTGCTAGGCCTTCACCGAGCTGTACTCGATGCCCAATGGGGCACAAACTTCGACTGAAGAAGGCGAGGCGAGCGGGGGCGAGGCGAGCGGAGGTGAGGCGAGCGGGGGCGAGAGCCAGGGAGAGGAGGAATGGGACTCGGATGCTGCAGGGGATGACGACGACGATGATGATGATGAAGGTGATGAAGATGACCTCGAGGACGAGGAAGAAGAGGAGGAGGAGGTCGTTCCACCGCGCTCAGAAAGGCGGTCGAAACTTGTCCACGACCCCTCGACCGAACGTGGTAAAGGGGTAGCGACCGCTGCCCAGTCGACCAAGCGCCCTCGGACCACCTCTCCGGCGCCGACTGAAAAGGCGCCGAAGCAGCCCAGGGCGGCCTCATCGAAGCCGGCCAAGCTTCTGCCGAAGATGAAGGTGTCCATCCCCACCATTTCAGGGTAATAGTGTTGTTCATATTTTCTTATTCTTATGCGAACTTTATCTCTGGTCGACACTGATGTTAGTCGACTGGTCCTTTGGAGCTGCAGTGCTGCTACTTCTGAGACCTCGGCCCGGGCCGATGACCACGAGATGGAGGATGCCGCAACTTCGAATCCAGGTGCCGTGTTCTTAATACCATTCTTAGTCGACTGACTCGCGATCTCTGATCCTGACACTTCTCTGCAGCTCCACCCAACACTGTTATCGATCTACCTGATGATGATGAGGATGAGGAGCCGCTGAAGCACAGGAGGAGTCGGAAAGCGCCTGCCGGCAAGGTGTCTCAGGATGTGTCAGCGCCTGAAATTCTGACTGTGGAGGGAGAGAACACCACTCGACACACGGTGACCTTCGCGACCCCACTGACGAGTGCTCAGCAGCCTTCCCTCTTCACGACTCACCACGTCCCAGAGGACCAAGCTGGTGCGGCGAAGGAGGCGATACGCCAGGCGGGACTCATGATGGAGCAGCTGAAGACCATCCGGGATGCGAGTCAAGCAGCCTATGACGCCAGCTCTGCCCTCCAAAGCAATGTCCAGGTCAGTCGACTGCTGTTTGTTCTGTTGGATATGCTCCCGAAAACTTTTCTTTTCCAGGATTTATATTGGTCACCCACTGGGAGTGTCGAATAAACTCCGTGTTAGCGGGGGCACGCTGAGTGCACCCGCTGGGTGTAGTCCCCAAGGCTAAGGTCGACTGCTGGCAGTCGGCCTTAGGCTTTATAATGTCGATCTTTCTATCAGTCGACTGGTCGACTGGATTTCGCAAACCGGTGGGGGCACGCTGAGTGCACCCACTGGGTGTAGTCCCCGAGACTGTGGTCGACTGCTTGCAGTTGATCACAGTCTTAGATAATGCGTCTCGCACACTGTTTTTTTTTTTTTGAGGTCAACTGGTCGACTTTGTCTTTGACAGGATTAGTGGGGGCACGCTGAGTGCACCCACTGGGTGTAGTCCCCGAGACTACGGTCGAATACTTGTATTCGGCTGTAGTCTTAGAAACGTGTGTTTTTCCCTTTTTCACTCGGAAGTGAATTACTTTTGACGTTTGGTCGATTGGTTCTTCGCAGAACTCCTGTGATCTTGTGGCTCGCTACTCAGAGCTAGAACAGAAACATACTCAAGTCGAGCTGAGCTTGAAGCTGGTTTAGGAGAAGCTGACAAAGGCGAAGGAGGAGACTGAAGGTATGTTTGGTGAGACCTTGACGACTGCTTTTCCTCTTGCTTGTTTCAACACCTGATCTTGCTGTGTCTTGCAGGTAAGGTAAAGGAGGCCCAGCAGAAGAAAGACCTTGAGCTAGCTGAGAAGATCAAGCTTGCTGACGAGAAGTTAGCTTCAGTCACCAAGCTTGAACAAGACAATACCAACCTGAAGACTGCTCTTGGGATTGCCAACAAAGAAGTCAGTCGACTGAGAACTGACAAAGCTGCCTTGACCGATCAAGTCAGCAAATTGACTGAGAAGAAGACTGCGCTGGAGGCCTTCCTGAGTGGCTTTGCCAAGAAGCTGTTTCTTATGCTCGAAGGTAAACCTCCATGTTTGGCAAGTATTTCTGACTGTGGCTTCTTCCATTCGACTATCCCCTTGACTTAGTGATCACTCTTGCAGAATTTTGTCAAAATTTTGAAGAAGAAACCAGCCGACTGGAGCCAAACCTTGACCCTGTCAATTCTCCGGTAAATGACGAGGTTGCCATGGATATCTTCCGACTGGAATCTCGCGTTGCATCCGTCGTGGATTATCTCGCAAGGCTGAAGGCAGCCACATCTCGCATCGACTCGACGCTCTGGCCTGAGGAGACACTTCAGAATGACCTTGAGTCATTAATGGCCCGCTTGAACACGATCCCTGGTCGAGTGCAGGAATGGAAGAAGTCCTCAGCTCGGTGTGGTGCAGATGTTGCTCTGTGTCTGGCCCGAGTCCACTGCAAAGATGCACGAGAGGAGAAGCTGGCGGCTCTTCGGGTGGCCAATACCAAGAAGCACGACTTCAGGTCCTTCATGGAGACTTTCCTTGCAGCTGCCACTCGGATCGCCGACGGAATTGACCTTGATGAATTCGTCGCACCTTCCAGCCCTCCACAGGAGGGGTAAAAAACTTCTTATGGCTCGACTCTTTTAAATTTGCCTCGGTATGCCGAGTGGAATTGTATCCGACAAACTTTAACAGGCTTGACGCCTGAGCACTTTTGGTTCCTTTAGACATCGATTCGAACTTGAATTTGGCGCTTGAATATGATTGCCTTCGGCTCAAAATGTCCTTTGCAGGTTCAAAGCAAGGTGTCTGTGCTTAGGCGAGCGCTTGGACTGCAGCTAAGCCCCTGAGTGAGAGGATTGCTCACCACTCGGTAGGATTTTTATAACTTAGGCGAGCACGAGGCTGCAGCTAAGCCTCCGAGTGGAAGGCTTGCTCACCACTCGGTAGGATTTTTATAACTTAGGCGAGCACGAGGCTGCAGCTAAGCCTCCGAGTGGAAGGCTGGCTTACCACTCGGTAGGATTTTGATAAACTTAGGCGAGTGCTTGGACTGCAGCTAAGCCCCCGAGTGGGAGGATTGCTCACCACTCGGTAGGATTTTGATAAACTTAGGCGAGTGCTTGGACTGCAGCTAAGCCCCCGAGTGGGAGGATTGCTCACCACTCGGTAGGATTTTGATAAACTTAGGCGAGTGCTTGGACTGCAGCTAAGCCCCCGAGTGGAAGGCTGGCTTACCACTCGGTAGGATTTTTATAACTTAGGCGAGCACTTGGACTGCAGCTAAGCCTCCGAGTGGAAGGCTGGCTTACCACTCGGTAGGATTTTCATAACTTAGGCGAAACGGATTCGCAGCTAAGCCTCCGAGTGAGAGGATTGCTCACCACTCGGTAGGATTTTCATAACTTAGGCGAAACGGATTCGCAGCTAAGCCTCCGAGTGAGAATCTGGCTTACCACTCGGTAGGATTTTTATAACTTAGGCGAAACGGATTCGCAGCTAAGCCTCCGAGTGAGAGGATTGCTCACCACTCGGTAGGATTTTCATAACTTAGGCGAAACGGATTCGCAGCTAAGCCTCCGAGTGAGAATCTGGCTCACCACTCGACAGGATTTTTCCAAACTTAGGCGAAACGGATTCGCAGCTAAGCCACCCACTGAGGGGGAGTTTTTATGTGGACAAAAAGAAAAAGTGCTGACACAATTATTTCTAAACCCATGAATTATAGACGTTCTTTATTGCAACTCATCCGAGTGATACAACTTAAGTGTAAAACGGGCGGAGTAGCTCCGCGTTCCAAGCTCGGGGCTCGTCGATATTATGCTCGACGTTGTAAAGACGGTATGCCCCGTTGTGGAGAACCTTGGTGACGATGAAAGGGCCTTCCCAAGAAGGAGCAAGCTTATGTGGTTTGTGCTGATCCACTCGGAGAACCAGATCCCCTTCCTGGAAGGCTCGACCTCTCACATTTCGAGCGTGGAAACGGCGCAGATCTTGTTGGTAGATGGTCGACCGGATCAGAGCCATCTCCCTTTCTTCCTCTAAAAGGTCGACTGCGTCCTGCCGCGCTTGTTCAGCTTCTGCTTCGTTGTAGGTTTCGACTCGAGGAGCATTGTGGAGAAGATCACTTGGCAAGACTGCTTCGGCTCCATAGACCAAGAAGAATGGAGTTCTTCCGGTCGACCGATTGGGCGTGGTCCGCAGTCCCCAGAGCACAGATGGAAGTTCATCGACCCAAGCTCCAGCCGCGTGTTTGAGATCACGCATCAGTCGCGGTTTCAGCCCCTTGAGAATCAGTCCGTTAGCTCGCTCTGCTTGTCCATTCGACTGCGGATGGGCGACCGACGCGTAGTCGACCCGCGTGCCTTGGGAGTTGCAGAAGGTTCTGAATTCCTCTGAGTCAAAGTTCGACCCATTATCCGTGATGATGCTGTGCGGGACTCCATATCTGAATACCAGTTCCCTGATGAAGCTAACAGCAGTACCGGTGTCGAGGCTCTTGATCGGTTTAGCTTCGATCCACTTGGTGAACTTGTCGACTGCCACCAGTACATGCGTGAAGCCACTTCGTCCTGTTCTCAAAGGACCGATCATGTCCAGCCCCCAAACTGCAAAAGGCCAGACGAGTGGGATGGTCTTCAAAGCTGACGTAGGCTTGTGCGACATATTCGAGTAGAACTGACATCCTTCGCACTTATCTACTATCTCCTTTGCCATCTCATTCGCCTTGGGCCAGTAAAATCCGGCTCGGTATGCTTTGGCCACGATGGTCCGAGAGGACGCATGATGACCACAGGTTCCCGAGTGAATATCGTTGAGGATGAGTCGACCTTCTTCTGGTGTAATGCACTTCTGTCCGACTCCAGTCGCGCTCTCTCTGTATAATTGTCCTTTGATGACGGTAAAGGCCTTAGATCGACGGACGATCTGTCGAGCCTCTTCCTCATCCTCCGGAAGTTCTTTCCTCAAGATATATGCAACATATGGAATCGTCCAGTCGGGAATGACTACCAAAACCTCCATGATCAAGTCGACCACCGCTGGGACTTCAACTTCAGTCGGATCTGTGGCACTCTTGGGCTGCGGAGTTTCTTCGGTGAAAGGATCTTCTTTGACTGATGGAGTATGTATATGCTCCAAGAACACACCACTCGGAATGGCTTCTCTCTTGGAACCTATCTTTGCTAGATCATCAGCTGCTTGATTCTTCAGTCGGGGTATATGATGGAGCTCCAACCCCTCGAACTTTTTCTCCAGCTTCCTCACTGCACTGCAGTATCCAGTCATGGCTGGGCTTCTTACGTCCCACTCTTTCATCACTTGATTGACCACTAAATCCGAGTCACCATAAACCATCAGGCGACGGACGCCGAGTGAAATGGCCATGCGCAACCCATATAAGAGGGCCTCATATTCTGCCTCATTGTTGGAGGAATCAAAGTGAATCTGGAGCACATATCTGAGCTTATCTCCTCTGGGGGAAACCAGGACAACCCCAGCACCGGAACCATTCAACATCTTAGAACCATCGAAAAACATGGTCCAATGCTCCGAGTGAACTTCAGTCGGCTGTTGCTGTTCGACCCACTCGGCTAGGAAATCTGCTATTGCCTGGGACTTAATGGCTTTCTTTGCCTCAAACTTGATATCAAGGGGAAGAAGTTCAATCGCCCATTTGGCCACTCGACCAGTTGCATCTCTGTTGTGCAAAATCTCTGATAGTGGAGCGTCGCTGACGACTGTGATTGAATGGTCAGAGAAATAATGAGCAACCTTCTTTGTGGTCATGTATATTCCATATACAAGCTTCTGATAATGAGGATATCTCTGCTTGGATGGAGTCAAGACTTCAGACAAATAATACACTGGGCGCTGAACTTTGAGAGCTTTTCCTTCTTCTTCCCGCTCGACCGTTAGCACAGTACTGACGACTTGTCCTGTGGCTGCAATGTAGAGCAACAGAGGCTCTTTGCTGATTGGAGCAGCAAGCACCGGCTGGGTGGAGAGCAGAGCTTTTAGCTCGGCAAACGCTGCATCAGCTTCTGGAGTCCACTCGAACTTGTCAGCCTTCTTCATCAGTCGGTAAAGAGGCAATGCCTTTTCACCGAGTCGTGAGATGAATCGACTTAATGCGGCCAAGCATCCAGTAAGCTTCTGGACATCGTGCACTCGCACAGGGCGTTTCATTCGGAGAATAGTGCCAATCTTTTCTGGGTTGGCATCGATCCCCCGTTCGGAAACGAGAAAACCGAGTAACTTGCCACCAGGAACTCCAAATGTGCACTTTGATGGATTGAGCTTGATATCATACCTTCTGAGGTTGGCAAATGTTTCGGCGAGGTCAGCGAGCAGGTCAGAACCTTTTCGTGACTTGACAACAATATCATCCATATAAGCTTCCACATTCCGATTGATTTGAGTGAGCAGACACTTCTGAATCATTCGCATAAACGTGGCTCCGGCATTCTTGAGGCCGAACGGCATGGTGATATAGCAGAAGCACCCGAATGGAGTGATGAAAGCTGTTTTTACTTCATCGGGTCCATACAGACGGATCTGGTGGTACCCGGAGTAAGCATCTAAAAAAGACAACCTCTCGCATCCCGCGGTCGAGTCAACAATTTGATCTATGCGAGGGAGAGGAAAGTGATCTTTCGGGCAGGCCCGGTTTATGTGCTTGAAATCAATGCACATTCGAAGCGACTTGTCCTTCTTAGGAACCATGACGACGTTAGCGAGCCACTCGGAGTGGAATATCTCTCGGATAAATCCTGCCGCCAACAGTCGAGCCACTTCTTCACCGATGGCCTTTCTCTTCTGGACGGCGGACCGCCGAAGATGTTCTTTTACTGGCTTTGCAAACTTGTCGACTCTTAGGCGATGCTCAGCCAGTCCCCTGGGAACACCTGGCATGTCAGCGGGCTTCCATGCAAAAATGTCTCAGTTCTCACGGAGGAACTGGATGAGCGCTTCTTCCTATTTTGGGTCGAGTGTTGTGGAGATGCGGGTCGGAGCTGCTTCGGGGTCGGTCGGGTGGATGTGAACAGGCTTCGTCTCACCGGACGACTGGAATGCAGATTCTGTGGCGGGCTTCTTGGATCGCAACAAGTCACTCGGATCTGCGTTTTGCTTGTACTCTTCGAACTCGACCGCTGTCACTTGGGAATCGGCAATTTTGGAGCCCTTCTGAAAGCACTCCTCTGCCTTTTTCCTATCTCCGGTGACAGTGATCACACCTTTGGGACCGGGCATCTTTAATTTGAGGTACACGTAACATGGTCGAGCCATGAACCGTGCATAGGCTGGCCTCCCCAAAATGGCATGATATGCACTTTGAAAATCCACGACCTCAAATGTCAACTTTTCTTTGCGGAAATGCTTTGAATCGCCAAATACTACGTCCAAAGCTATCTGGCCGAGAGACTCAGCCTTCTTCCCTGGTATAACTCCATGGAAGCTCATGTTACTCGTGCTCAATCGGGACATCGGAATGCCCATACCTTTCAGCGTGTCTGCATATAACAGATTCAGCCCACTACCACCGTCCATTAGCACCTTTGTCAGTCGAGTGCCTTCGACAACTGGATCGACCACCAACGCTTGCCTCCCAGGGGTGGCAATATGAGTCGGGTGATCAGATTGGTCGAATGTGATGGGTGTTTGAGACCACTTCAGATAATTTGCCTTCGCTGGGGCGACCATGTTAACCTCTCGGTTAATTACTTTCAGTCGACTTCTGCTTTCCACATCTGCGAAGATCATCAGAGTGGAGTTGATATGCGGGTATCCTCCCTCACTGTCCTCTTTGTCTTCGGCTTTGTCCGACTCCTTCTCCTTGTCCTTAGACTGTTTTCCCTGAAACTGCTGGATCAGGAGTCGACATTGACGAGTGGTGTGCTTTGGGTAAATGATATTGCCCTCTTCATCTTTCTTCGTGTGAATATGACACGGCATATCCATCACGTCGTTCCCTTCTTTATCCTTCACCTTCTTGGGGTTCCAGGATCCTTTTGGTTTCCCCTTAGACTTTCCTTGAGTCACAGCCAGAGCCTCTCCAGGAGCTGCCGGTTCAGCCTTCCGCTTCTGTTTCCGACTGGAATTCCCTTTTTCCGACTGACTCGGCTTGTGCTTGCCGCTTCGGAGTCGGTCTTCTTCTTCGCCGTTGGCGTACTTGGTAGCGATCTCCATCATCCGACTCAAGGTCATGTCACCGGTTCGACCAAATTTCAAGCTGAGTTCTCTGTTCTTGACGCCATCTTTGAAGGCGCACACTGCCTGATGATCAGAGACATTTTCCACTGTGTGATGCAAAGTGATCCACCTCTGAATATACTCTCTGAGAGTCTCATTGGTTTTCTGCACGCAGACTTGCAACTCTGTCAATCCCGCTGGTCGCTTGCAAGTCCCTTCGAACGTTCTGACGAACACTCGGGAAAGATCTTCCCAAGTGTAGATACTGCTAGGAGGTAATTGGGTCAACCATGCCCTGGCAGAACCTTCCAACATGAGGGGCAAATGCTTCATGGCCACCTCGTCGTTCCCACCACCGATCTGAACTGCCACTCGGTAGTCTTCAAGCCAAGTTTCAGGCTTAGACTCACCAGTGAACTTGCTGACTCCTGTTGCCAACCTGAAATTGGGGGGAATAACAGCGGCTCTGATAGCTCTGCTGAAACATTCAGGACCAGAAACATGTACTCGACTGCTCGTGGGCACTTCTCTGTCGAGTGCACCACGATGGGCTCTGTTCCGGTCGACCAACCCTTGCACGATAATGGATCGCGCGTCGAAGCCTGGCTCCCTGGGGTCAACTGGAACTCTACGCCCTGTACTGTACTGACGCCTATCATCTGGCTGCCGAGGAGCGTAAGACCCACCCCTCGGAGGGGAATAGGGCACTCGACGCCTATCATCTCGGTCGAGCCTGTCGCCATATTGATCTCGCCGATGCTCATACCCTTCGCGCCGCGGAGGCGACCTGGGGCTGTGAGCCGACTGTACCGTATTCACAGTGACAGATCGACTGTGAATCCTGTTGCGCGACTGAGACACGGCTGAATTCTGATCTCCTGCTGCCCGGAGCAGATCTCTGATCTGCAGCAAACCTCTGCCAGCTTCTGACTGCGAAGGCTGAATGGACTCTGCTATACGGGTCGCAGCTGCTAAATTCTGAATTGGGGTTCGATATACCTGAGTCGGCGGGAAGAGTTGACGTCGACTGGTGTCGGGAACTCGTTGCCGCGCGCGCTCGTCGAGTGCTCGCTGAAGATTCTCCAGTCGAGTGCGCTCGGCCAAATTGGCCAGACGCGCCTCCTCCAAGGCGCGAGCCTCGGGGGTTTCTCCTGCGATAGGAATACGCAGGGGATCCTCGTTCCTGCGGCGAAGCTCTTCTCTTTGCAGAGAGTCGAGTGGCTCGGGCTGGTACTCTTCGTAACCTCGAGCAGGGTCGCCGCCGTCGCCTGCTCCACCACCGCGGGCGAAGCCGGGAGGGCTATGAGGCCCGTTGACCATCAGGATTTCCGCCGCTGGATCACTGCTTCCGCACTCGGATGCAGTCTCTCCGGAGCCAGTCGACTGATCGAACAAGCCGTAGAGAGATTCGTTGGGCTCGATTGCCGCAACTTGCATAGTGGTCGACTGGCGAGCCACCGCGTGACTCACCCATCGCTGAAGCCTCGACCGACCTGAGCGCTTGCGCTGGCGGGAGACCGGGAGGGTGGAAGATGGAAGATCCGACCGATACTGGGTCGATGGTTGCCGTAGCAGAACGCCGCGGACACATGCGCGAAAATGCGTCGCACCGCGGACGGGGAGCGCATCCACGTCGAGTGGAGCCTCCTGGAGCCATGCGGAGTCGTCGGCGATGAAGGTGAAGGCGCCGAGACGGATCTCTTGGCCCTTGATCAAAACTCCGGCAGACACCATGACGAAAATACTCGGAAGAATCGCAACTTCTCCACAAAATCGCTAAAACACCAGCCCCACGGTGGGCGCCAACTGTCGTGGTTCTAAGCCTGACAGTAGAGTGGGGGGTAGGTATGGAGAGGCAAGGTCCTAGCTATGGAGAGGTTGTAAGCACAAAGGATGTACGAGTTCAGGCCCTTCTCGGAAGAAGTAACAGCCCTACGTCTCGGAGCCCGGAGGCGGTCGAGTGGATTATGAAGGTATGGATTACAAGGTGCCGAACCCTTCTGCCTGTGGAGGGGGGTGGCTTATATAGAGTGCACCAGGACCCCAGCCAGCCCACGTAGGAGAAGGTTTAAGGTGAGTTAAGTCTGGGGCGTTACTGGTAACGCCCCACATAAAGTGCCTTTACTATCATAAAGTCTACTTAATTACAGACCGTTGCGGTGCAGAGTGCCTCTTGACCTCCTGGTGGTCGAGTGCGTCTTAGTGGTCGAGTCCTTCAGGCCAGTCGAGTGTGTCCTCGTTGGTCGAGTGAGTCCTCGTTGGTTGACTGGAAGGCGACCTCTTCTAGGGATGTCTTAGGGTAAGTTACTTGGGACAGGTCCGTGACCCTACCCTAGGTACATAACCCCATCAGACAACACTTTCTCGTCTCTGTTGTGGTGTTCGACTGGTCGATGACCCAAGCCATCGCGTCAAGTCATATATCTCCGGCATGTAACAGGCGCGGAGACCCGAACGTGGCGCGGGCGTTGCTCTCGGCTGACCTACCGCTTCACCGTCGGCTAGTGACAGCTCGCGTCCGCTCTGGGCCGGCATCAATGCGGCACAAAGAGCGAAGGAGCGTTCACGCAGGAGAGGCACCGGCGTGGGAGATGTTTTTGGTGGTCCCTGGTTTGCAGCCTGTTTGCGGGATTTCAAAAAAACTAGACCGGTCCATGGATTGATGGGGCACCATGTTGGAAGTCAAACTGCGTCCGGAACGTCGATCCAGATGTTTGCAGACATTTTGTGGGTCCATGTTGGCGCTGACGCAAAAATAGACACACCATTTGTCTGTGGACTGGTTCGAACTGATCCGCGGACAGTGATGCGGTAGCCGATCATGCAACGGTGCTCGCATCCATTTCAAAACAATTCAGAATGAACCAGACGAATTTCACCAAACACGAGTGATTTTATGAAGTTCGTACATAATTTACATAAAACAGACGATATTTCGTCAGTTGAACTAAAACCTAAAGAAACTTGGCTAACTTGTAGCGGACGGTGACCTCGTATGCATAGCCGCCCTAGCCGGACGCAATGTCGTCGTCGTTGTCATCCATGGTGTCGTCGTAGCCCGAGTAGTCCTTCCAGTGGAGGAAGGGCACTGAGGCACAACATCTCTGCTTGGCCGCCACCTGGCGCTCGAGGAGGAACCATTCCGCTTCCTCCCGTGTTGTGTGGAGGGACTTTGCGGCCAATGTCGACCTCGGCAGTGGTGCCATGGCGGCAGCCTTGCCCCTGCCGGCAGCAACGGAGGTGCCGGTTAGCATCCCTCCTTGTCGATCCTGATGAGCTTCCCATTGAGGTGCATGTCATTGTGCGACTGTTTTCGTTGTGGTGACGGACCGGTCATGGGTCCAGGCCTCCATTGGGTTAGGGTACCCGTGAACCCAGGCCAGTGCCTTGTGGAACTTGGCGAATGCGGAGTGGCGCGCTGCATTGCACCACGCCTAATGCGTCGCCTATCTCGCTGCCCTCTCATCGGTGGACCTGATGGCCCGCGACGAGGAGTCGGCGCCATCACGGTGGCCAAGGGTGTGGAGGCGGCGGGCATGTGCCTTCGCAGTCGCATGTGGTACGTCCTCCTTGACGGACTTGTCGCGCTAGTTGCGATGTTACGGCGACGCCATCCCGTCGATCCGGGTGTAATGGTTGAGCAACAGAATTCATTTTTGCTTCACCCATATTGCACTGATTTTTTTCAAACATAGTAGAAGCACTGAATTTCTACAAATATAGAAGAAGCACGTTCTGTTTAGCACAAATATATGTACAAGTGCCTATCACGGGCAGATGATTAATAACAAATTTATAATTTGTTTCGCTCCAAATTGTTAGACTCACTTCTAGTATTTTTTTTTAGTTTCGCTCCAATTTTTCCTTTTCCCTACGTTCTCTCTAAGTACGCGCGCTTCATTACCATGGCCCCACCTGTCATTGGAATCCAGAACGGAGACTAAACATCGGTCAAACAGATCGTGATGATGCGCAAATAAAATCGGAAACCTCCCCCCCAAATCAGCACGGTTCCCTTCCTCGTCTCGTACTGGATTCATCCGCACGCCCGGCGGCCGGTGGCGGAGGCGTCTCCACGACCTGAGCAAGGTTAGTTGGCGACCCTCCCTCAATTCATCCTCTCTTCCTCCCTGCTCTACCGATCTATGCTCTAAATCAATTCACACCTCCCTTGTCAGGCAAATCCGGCTGATATAGATTCTCCAAATCCGACTGGTATGTGGTGGCAACAATCCTGCGAGTTCATCTAGTGAGTGCCCTGCTCCTTATCCCATCTCATTGCTGCAATTCATGCCCTACTTATTGGTTCTAATCTGGTTTTTTTTTCAACCACCAATCGATATACAGAGAGATAACGATTCTAGTTTAATCTGAAATTGACTCATATATTTTGTTCACTCGTTGCAAAAGTTTCCATTGTCAGTCGACTGAAATGGTTTTCAGTCAGATTTTTTGGCCAATTGGAGCCGGACAATTTGTCCATCTTTGTACTTGTCATCTGTATGTCCATGTCAGTTTTTTCTCTTTCCCCATTGAGTTGCTTCACAGTCTGATGAGTGATGACAAACAAAAAAGAAGAAACATGAACCACATATCTGATTAGATCAATGTCATTGTAAACTTGAAACCACCACCAATTGCTGTGACCAAATAACAGCGAATCTTAGTACGTAAAAGCACACTGTAAAAATGAATCAACTTGGCACTGTTTTAAACAATACTTTAGTATCAAACTGGGAGCAGCAAAACACACTTGGATGCTACTCCCTCCGTCCGGAAATACTTGTCGGAGGAATGGATGTATCTAGATGTAATTTAGTTCTTAGATACATCCAAGCATTTCTGCGACAAGTATTTTTGGACGGAGGGAGTATGATTCAAGTTTTCTATAACTATGTATGAGAGTAGTCTTTGCTACACTGTAAAATATACAATAGATGCACGGTAAACAAAGCAACATTAGTTTAGGGAGCAACAGAACAACGACGAGCCTAATGGTTCTAGGCTCAAAATGTACTACAACTTTGCAGCACAATTACATTTCTTTCACACTGAAAAATCATATAGTAGATGCATTTACTAAAAAACTCGGTGCAGCAAACAAGCTCACATGCTAGGGTTCACAATTTCAAAAAGCTTTGTGGTATAATACACTGCACGCATACCAAACAAAGTAGTTTAGTACCTACTGGGAGCAGCAAACAAAATTCAGCTAAAAACACTAGGAAAAATAAACCATTTATGACTAAACTTCAGAATTACTATAGCTTTGCAGTAGAGTTACATTTATTGTGACACTCTAAATAATATAAAAAATTTCACTGTAAGACTACTAGAAATTACTAAATCCTTGCTTGCCAATTACATTTCTTGAGACTCTGTAAAATGATACATAAACACACTGTAAAGAAAAACACTGAACCCGTGGTCTCTGTGTGCTCTATATTGTAGTTTCCCAAACAACCTATAATGTATTTTCATAATTTATTTAAACTTTTGGTCATTTTCATTTTGCAGTAGATATGTCACTGACAAGAACTAACATTGTTGAATCCAACGAGGAATATATGGCGGAAGAATCAATCGAACATCACAATTCTGCTGAAAAAGATGTCCAAGAAATAGCTACCAATGATGAAGAAGGCTTCACAGATTGTGATGATGCTAATGCAAATGAAAATGAAGATGGTAAGTTTAGTACCTTCATTTATTTTCTGAACAAACCTTTCTGTACTTCTATGATAGGAAATTTCGGATCCAATGGCTACAATTGGGCTTGAACCTTCGGTTGATGGACATAACTCAAACATAAAAGTATGTATCTTGTCGAAGTACACAATAAAATTCCTCAAATTTCACTCAAAAAATTATGGTCTCAACTAATACTTTGTTATGCTATCTGTAGAAAATGCTTGCTCCTTCGGCTGATGGACTCCGACTAGTTAAAAAATGACCCAATAATTTACAGAACAAGCCAAGTGGTTCCAATAGTGCAGATTTGCAAGCATCAAACAACCATTCTGTTCCAGATAAGGAGGTTTATTTACTTAAATACCCTTTGGTTGCCGGGGATTAAGTTGTTACGCTTACACCTTTTGCAATTACATATACAGTACCCAGAACTTGATGTGTATCCTTTTATCCTAGAACAAAGAAACTATGATTCATAATGGTGGCAGTGCATGACAACTAGAAAAATGTACTAGTGTAGCGTCAGGCAGAAAAAACTTCTGCTGTAAAGAAGCTAGTATCTTTTCATAATCACATACAAACTGTTCAAACTATAGTGCTGGATTTTTCATTTGTTTATTACTTCTTTGCTATAAGACTGCTATCCAGACCAAAAGAACAACAAAAGGTACTACTGTAGCAAGTAAGTGCTCAAAGTGGTAGTGGTTTGCTGAGTTCGTTGGGTGCGAGTGAACTACATGTAAGTGCTGAAATTCATTTAATATGTTCCCCTGTTTTCACTCTGTTTTTCATGGGTGATGAGGATGATTCTGACAATGGTAACTTTGATCTTCTCTATCAGGCAGGAACTATATTATTCTTGAAGAGACTGAAAAACCGTAACAAGGACGTAGCTCTTGCTCCAAGTGTATGGTGTGATCCTAAAGTTAAACTTGATGGTGCAGAAAATAGAAATGAGTTCTGGATAGGGCATTTCGATATGGTGCTTGTGAAAACTGAAAATATGGTACGGAGTTGCAAAACTGCAATACTCACGGTAATACATAAAAAACAAAGAGTGTGTGGCCTTCAACCTTTGTACATGACTAATATCTTGCCTCAATTACTACTTGCATAATGTCAATGCATTGTGTTTTAACAGTTCATTTTGTTTTCTTGTTTGCAGATTCAGAAGATAAATGGATTAGTATATGGGTGCGTGGCGAGTATACTTCGATGTTCCAATTCATGGTGATGATGATGGATGCTTTCAGTTTTAGTTAAGTTGTCGGGATGACATTCCTGTTGGATGTTGTTCCTCGTTTATGTTTTAGTTAAGTTGTAGGGATGTTGATGGATGCTTTCAGTTTAAGCTTCGTTGTCAAGAAAATAGTTAGATCATGCATCACATTTGGATGATGTTCCTCCTTCAATATCCACTATTGTAATCCAACAACTTTATCTATGATATGATTTCTTCCTCTCATGACTATATTCTCTTGTTTTTTTCTTCACTTGAAAATACATAATTATGACCATTACGTGGAGCATCAATTTAATATATAAAATAATGTTATTCACATGATATATGTTCAACGCTTGAAGCATTGGAAATTTTTTGTTGCCAAGCAATGGGATCTTGATTCCTGTGCATTAACCACCAACATATAGAAGCGTTGTAGAAGTCCATTTTATCTGTTGTAGTCTTGCAACAGTCCCTTTTACCAACGACAATATAAGCAATGCATTATGCGCTAGCAACACTGAATAAGGCTACGCATCCAAAACCGTTGGTAAAGACACTAGCAATGCATATATGGACTCTTAGATACGGAAAAATGCGTTGCTATATGGGGGTTCCTGTTGTAGTGCATGAATATCTTGTTCATCTTCTGCTCCGCGTACAGTGGCCAGCGCAGCATCGGCACGCCCGCCGTGACGCTCTCCAGCACCGAGTTCCACCCGCAGTGCGCCATGAACGCGCGCGGTGGCCCTGAGTTGCTCCTAGCGGTGGCTTTGTGCGCCTATGCTCATGAAGCAGAGGAACACCACGTTGCAGTCTGGTTGGCTGTTTAGCCAAACGAGGCACTGGTGCCGCTCTTTTGCCTTGGCGATGGCACCGACAAACGGACCGACATAGTACACCGAAGACAATACTGACGAGCAATGCAAGAACAACGAACATATTTTACATACTTTAAGGAATGGTGCTAGCTGGCAGGGGTTGATTGGAGATTAGAGATGGAGACGGGCCCACCCCTCTGAAAATCAGGGCAGGGGGAGGGGGGAGAGATAATGGGGAGGTTCTAGTCGGCGCCTTAAGTGCCCCGAAGCGAAACTGGCGCTCACGGGAGAACCTACTGGGCCGGCCCATGAACACGTAATGCACCGAAATACTGTAGCGCAAAACATACAGAAAAGCGGGAGTCGCTGGGGATCAAACTCATGCCGCGACAGTACTGCAAGAGATTAGCTACCACTGTATCACTCACGTGCTAGTGATCGAAAGCAGCGCACAGTTTAAAAAAAACTATTGCGCACAAGGTCACTTATTTGAGAAACAATGTTCACCAATTGAACGTTGTGACTAGTGGACCGTTGACTGTTCAAAAAAATTGTGTATGCTTTTTTGAGAAATCAGGAATTAAAAAAATCATTCACAACAAAATGTTCACCGGTTAAAAAAAGGTTGACAAATTTAAATGAAAAAAATCACAAAAATAAAAATAGTTCATCGAATTTGAAAAAAGTTCATCATTTTAGAAAAAAGGTTCATCGATTTTGAAAAAAGTTCATCAAATTTGAAAAAGAGTTCATTGTTTTGGAAAAAAATCATATATTTTGGAAAAAAGTTCATCGAATCTGAAAAAGTTCATCGTTTTGGAAAAAAATTCATCAAATTTGAAAACAAAAATCCATCGGATTTGAAAAAAGGTTCATTGATTTTGAAATTGTTCATCAAGTTTGAAAATAGTCCACCGAATCTGAAACAAGTTCATTGGATTTGAAAAAAAATTCATCAGATTTCAAAAAAGGTTCATCGGATCTAAAAAAGTTCATCGAAATTGAAAAGGAATTCATTGATTTAAAAAAAATTCACATTATTTGAAAAAAAGGATGAGCAAAAAAGAAAAAAGAAAAAGAAAAAAGAAAAAACCGAACCGACGTGGATATAAATAAGTGGACTGAAATATCTATTAATAGAGGCGGTCATGGCCGAGTGTCTAGAGCATAGCGCTCGCAGCGACGAGGTTGTGGGTTTGATCCCTCGTTCATGCGTTTCTCTAAAAACAGAAGAAGAAGAAGAAAAAGCAAAACGGGCCAAGCCCAGATAACTCGGCTGCAAGCGCCCGTTTGCAAATTGGACTAGGCCCGTGAACCCTCCATGATTGCGTTTAGAATTATTGACACACGGGCTTTTTACAGGGGATTTACGGAGTGATTAGAATTTGATTGGTTGAGAATTAAGTGAGTGAGGCGGGCCCATCACTTAAAATCAGGGGGTAATTAGAGGAGGAAACGCGAGAGTCCGTGAAAGTCCGTCGCTCCTTTTGCCCGTGAGTCTGGTATTATCGGCCAGGGACACACACACCCGAGTTGGCTTTTTTTTTTCTTCTCATCCCTCCTGGCTTCCACTCTCCCACGCACGTCTCCCCTTTTTAACCACCCCGGCCGGCGCCCACGCCCACGCCCACCCCCTGAACGAACAACATCGACCCAACAGTTGGAAGCTCAACTGACCCGAGAGATACCTACCAACCAAATCAGCGATGGTGCTCCTCGTCCCTGGTGAATTTGATCGAGCGGACGGCCTCTCCTCCCCTCGGAGCGGGTGGGTGAACGGGCCCATCGTCCTCAGCGCCGGGCCGGCGGGCATCGTCCTGGCCGAGATGTTCCGGGAGCAGGGCGTGCCCTTCGTCGTCCCGGAGCCCGACGACAACTGCATCACCTCCTTCTGGCAGAGGCGCGTCTACGACCGCCTCCGACTGCACCTCCAGTTCTGCCACCGCCGCCAGCTTGCCGAGCACCTCGAGATCTGCCCCACCAAGCTCGACATCGAGCAGGAGCTCCGCGGCGGGAGATCGGCGGCACCGTCGTGCGCCCCGCCGTGGCCAGCTCCTCGGGGGCCGGCCGGTCGCTCGTCGTCGCGGCCGCCGCGTGCGGGACGTCCCTGGCCAGGCATGCTCTGGGGACGCTGTGATCGAGATCCACGGCAGCGAGGGCCGGCCCGGCGATCGAGCCGCCAGGCGTAAAGCGCGTGCTCTGCAAAAGCGGATGCTTCCACCTAATATTCCCCACTAAGAAGCTTTTGTCTCGGAACCAGTACTATTACTATATCTGCATTGTTTAGAATGTTGAGCCATGAATAATGTCGGGTCCCTAAGCTGAATAAAATTCTAGCTTTCTTTGATTTACAGGATCTGCATAGGAATTTTACAGGATCGACACCCTCTGGAATTTTTCCTTTACATGTTGTTTGATTCGCATGATTGTAGTCTTCAGGAACCAATTCTATAGGAACTTCTTAGTTCATTTTCACATGAAAACAAGCATGAGGTTGGACTTCATGGAAAAAATTCTCTGTTTTGCTACACGATGTAGGATTTAAGTGGATAGTACATCCTATTTCTGTACGTTTCCTATTCCTACGCTTCCCAAACCCTGTGAATCAAAGGAGCCCCTATTCTGTGCGCCGAACTGTAGTTGGGTGTTTGACAATTTGTGTGCCAAACATGCATCTTTGTTTTTAGCAGGGGAAGTGTCTGGAAAGACGGAAAAATGCTATGACAACGTGCAATTAGACTCGTCGTAATGGAAGTATGATAAGTGATATCATGCATGTCAACTAGATTTTTTTATGACGTGACACAAAATTAAATAAGTAAAGAGAGGATATGGTATCACTTCATGATACTTCATGATACCGTATCATATTAAATGTATACTATTTTGTGTCCTGCGTGATAATTAATAAGGCAATACTCCCTCCGTCCCAAAATAAGTGTCTTGAGCTTAGTATAAATTTGTATTAGAGCTAGTACAAAGTTGTGACACTTATTTTGGGACGGAGGGAGTATCTAGGGAGTATAAGATACTCCCTCCGTCTCGGTGCATTAGGCTTCTAACGAAAATCAAGTAGTAATTCTAACAAAAATCAAATACTCCCTCTGTTTCAGTTAAAAGTCCTAAGTGTACACCTAGGTTGCCAATTTTTTATCACCCTAATATAATCTATATAACTCAAAAATTATATCTTTTGAAAATAGAACATTTGAATTTTATATTGATATATTTTTTGTGATATATGACTTGTATTAGGTTGGCCAAATTGACGACATAGGGATACGCGCACGCCCTGTAAACTGAGAGAGAGGGAGTAGTAATTTCAAAACGATAAGGCACGAAACAGTAGTACTAGTTGCATGCATATTAATTAGACTCCATCTATTAATTGGAGGACCAATGCATGCAATTTCTGCATCACGCTATTGAGATTTGAAGGAATCTCCTAATTAATAGCATGTTTTTAGTTGAGAAAGGAATGATGTGATTGGCTTCCTCGGCTATTCAATTTTCTCCTAACCCAATTTCCTCACGCCTAGGTTGTGGTGCATCTTCTAAGATGCCTAATGCACCTAGACGGAGGAAATACTAACTTATGATACTTTCAATTAGGAAGTAGTATCATACTCCACATTACGGGCAACGGACGATTTTCGAGGGGCGGGCCAAGTACCCACACCAATGCCTAATCACAAATTGCCATGTTGGATCGATCAGTAAACCAGCTTTACTCCGGGAAAGACGCATTATCAAAGCGGTGGGACAATCCAACTTACTACAAAAGAGCACCCAAAAGAAATGAAAAAAATACACATAAGTCCCTGAACTTTGCCAATAGAACCCCTAGAATTACACTTTTGCATAAAAATGCCACTACGGCCAAATAGTGTTGGTCTAGTATTAGTTGATTTGCCAAAGAGAAATAGAAAAGAAATATTTTTTTTGAAAGGACATTATTAAGTAATACTTCTATTTTGTAAGATTGACATATCTAACTAATTATGTAGCCCAGTGAGCGGTCGCGTCAGCTCTGGTCCGGCATGAATGCGAGCAACTGGCTTCGGGAGGGAACACACGAGAGTGCGGGAGAGGGGTTTATGGTGGGCCAGTTTAGTCAGACACGGGCGTGGCAGCGGTCCGGACGCCCGCAAAGCGTCCCCAGTTTACCTCCGGTCTGCAGGGAAAGATGCGTCCAGATCGCCGAACGAACCAATGCAGGACCATACTGAATGACAAAACATGTCCGGACTGCACGGTCCAGACCTTTGCAGGTTGCAGGTGGTTTGAGGGTCGGCGTTGTAGACACCCTTAATTCTTCTGTTTTTTTCTTCAAAAAAAGTTCTCTTCGGAAGATTCAGAGTTTGGCATAGTGCATTTACCCAATACGGTTAGAACCCAGTCGTCAATAAGAGTGAGACTTTCCGACATATCTCTACTATTAAAGCAGGATCGAACGTCGTGATGGTTCAACCTCGTTCGCTCCCCCCGCCTCGTTCGCTCCTCCCCTCACACGATTTCCTCGTGAAGAAAAAAAATAGTTGCGACCCTACGCCTCCTTCTTCTCCCGACCCCTCGCTCCTGATCCCCTTACCCTCGTGATGCCCACCCACGATCTCCCCTCTCCGCTCCAAGTCCCAACCCACCCTATCGCAGGGAGTCTACGAAGCAGTTTCGTCTTCCACCCCATCAGCCACCGCCCGTCCCTTCTTTTCGCACTTCTCTCATCCTATCTTCTCGCGATTCTCCTCCTCATGGCCGCCGCCTCTCACCACCGCCACCATCTCTCGTACTCCCTCCGGTCCTTTTTACTCTGCATATTAGGTTTGTGTGAAGTCAATCTCATCCAACTTTGACCAAGTTTACATAAAAAATTATTGACATTTACATAACAACACCAACATCATTAGATTCATCTCCGAATATATTTTCATATTATATTTATTAGATATTATAGATGCTAATAATTTCTAATATAAAATTGGTCAAACTTAGCTAAGTTTGACTTTCAGTAAATCCAATGTGCAGAGTAAAAAGGACCGGAGGGAGTACAAATCTTCCGCTCCATCCCCCGCGTCCCCGCCTCTGTCGACTTCTCCTCCTTTGCAACATGAACGGCGGTCGACCTGCTGACCATTTTCTTCTCGCCGCCGGTGGCCGCTGCCCTGCAGCTCCGGGCATGGAGCGCCCTCTCCATGCCGCTGCTCAGAGGCGCGGTGATGCTATGCATGGCCGTGTCCGTTATGGTGCTCGCCCAGATGGTCTTCCTCGGGACGGTACGTTAGCGCCGCCGTGAAGATGAGACAAGGCGGCGACGGCCGGCCATTCTGCCGTGAGACAAAGAGGCTGGCAGTTCCACGATCTGCTTCCCCATGGTGCTCGTCCAGATTCCGATGGACAATGAGAGGTATGTACACACGCATGGCTTGCTTAGTTAACATAGGTTGTTTAGGCTAAAGACGATTGGTCGGACAACGTGTTGAGAGATGGTAGTAGTTAAGAATTTAGGATGGCGCAATTAATCTCATGTCAAGCCTACGCCCGTTGCTGCGAGTTCGTCGCCATCTTCGATGTCCCGCACCGGAGTTCCTTGGCGACACGGTGCTGCTGCTCCTCGGCAACCCAGGCCTCACAAACTCGTGCAGGCGTGCTGGGAGTTCTGTGCGTCCAGCTTCTATCCAATTGCATATATGCATCGCTGGAAGGGTGGTTGCTAATTGTAGAAGCTACTGCTATAATTGTGCGCAGGAGATGTCCATGGACTACCATTTCAATGTGGAGCATCAAGCAGCGTCCTCACTATGCTACTTCTTCGGATACAACTGCAGCCTCACATGTGCTTGTTGATCCCTAATTTTGGGTCTTGGTATTTAATTATGCTTGGTTTGTTTGAAACTACAGGTGTTTCTCACATAAATGAGCCGGATTGAAGGCAACATGTAGTTAACCGCGAGTCAGACTGAAGACAACATGCAGTTAACTGAAGGAGCTAGGTCCAAGTCATTTGTGGCTGCGTCACGTGCCACATCACGTGTTGGCTATGCCTAGCTAGAAAGGAAGGCATAGCCTTTGTAAAGAGAGGTCAGTAGAGTGTGCAGGGAGGCATGTTCAGAACTGAGTTTAATTCATCTCCCAACTTTACCCTTTGCTTTGTTCTTTGAATCCCAGTATCTAACCTATTTGGTGTGTCACCATTAGTGAGGATTGTTACAGTGTTATGCTCGGGATTGGGCCGGGTCTCGCATGCAGGCATGCATGGACACATAAAAGATCGATGATGTAAGCTGTCAATCCATTTGTTTGGTCCTGTACTCTTCTCCCAAAGTTGGTTCTTTTCTTCATATTTGTTTTCCTCTTGCAGATTTGACCAACTGCAAATGGGAGGAATTTTCTTAGATGTTCACATTTTTTCTCCCAAAGTTTGTGCTTTTTGTTGCTATGTCTGGGTTTGGAGTATGGTTCTTGAGGCCCCCGTGGGAAGTGATAATATTCGTAGGTGATGGAAAGAAGCCAAGTTGTGTACATGGTTTAAAACTTTAAATTATGAAACACTTCCTTTGTAAAGAAATATAAGAGTGTTTAGATCACAAAAGTAGTGATCTAAACGCTCTTATATTTCTTTACAGAGGGAGTACTTTCATTAAATCTAATACATGAAATGTTGTTCGGTTCAGGTTGCTCCAAGAATTTCTTGAGTATGACATAACATTGTGGTTCTGCATTTCTTCAGGATATTTGTATGTTTCTTAATGACCGCTTTTGTGATTTACTGATGGAAGGTAGATAGATAATTAGCTGCATTGTAGATACCATTATGGATGTCCAGCTATAATTCTACATGCAATTGGACATGGCTAGGAAGAGAAAGTAGGATGTACTTCATACTTGCGGTAGAATAATGAATAGTTACCTATGGTCTCTCAAAAGTCTTGATCAGTAAGTGGATGTCATGTAAGAATTCAAGCAAGTTATTAGATAAAGGTTGCCTCTTTTCGTAATGCCCTTCTATGTGTAATGTGCATAAAAGTTACTTTTAGAATTATTCAACCCACTTGCTTGTCTTTTAAACTATTTTTATTCGTGTTCCCTTGTGTTTTTGATATATAAGAATTGTTGCATGACATGCTTCTCGAGTGCCTGTAATTGTACAAGCGTTTTTTGCATTAGTTGTTTCTCTGATCAGCAGTATTCGGTATTTTTTTGCAACAAGTAACTGAATTGTTTAACTTTGTTTTTTTGTTACTGAATTGAACTTCTGATCATGCTCTTACTTGAGTTCATTCACATGCGTGTGTGTTTTGTTGGTCTTTTACAACATTGGGGAGCGTAAACACAAAACATCATGTGTAGCACATAGCGCTCTACCTGCATTGGGCGGTGGAGCCTGGCGCCACGACCGTGGCCGATGTGCTACTGGAGAACGTCACGAGCTTGGAGGTGGCCAACATGAATGGCCAATGGGTATGTAATTGTTTTCTATTCTTTTTCCCTGAATTTGTACTATCTTTTTGGGTCTTCTGTAATGTTGTGGGATTTGTATTCTTTTCCCTCAAGGTGATGAATCAGAGAATCGAGGGACTTAATTTTTCGGTGAGGCCAGCAGGGTATCCCATTACCTGCATTTCCCTCTTCACTATGCTGACCAGATCTCCAGAGTCCAAGATGCTTCTTTCTCAGTCCGTTTAAATAGGTAATTATTTTTACCAGGTGGTACACGTTTTTTCTTTCAATGTGCACTCTCACAATCATTCTGTTCTTGAAAGTGATTTGTTGATGGTATAGAATATCAGTCAAACAATTTCTTCTCGCCAAGGAATGGGATGTGTTCTCCTTATAGAGCATGATTTATTATGGGAGCCATTTGCTTGGCTGTAGGCCATGCTTGGCAGCGTCACATCCTCTCAGTCTTCGGCGCTTCTATAGGAACAGAGCACCAGTGTGGTCGAGCCACATAAAACACCAGCGAGCGACAACAGCGCACCAATCCATAGGTTATTTTTGCTCCTGTTTCAATAAATTTGAAATTGGAGACCTGCATGTGTATATAACTATATATATATATACTTGCCTCATTGGAATTCAAGTTGCTATTCTTCATAGCATTAAACACGTTGAATTTTATAGTTCAGAATTCACAGGAATATTGATAGAAGAATTCTACAAATTTATTTATGACTTTATGATTATGTTCTTACTACAAGTCTATGGTTTAATTTGTACCTTGCAAATTGTGTAGGCAAACATTATCACTTATTTGAGAGCTGAGAGAATGATGTCAAAATGTGGCTGATTACCTTTTAAACGTTTTATAGGATTCAACAATATATGTGTATACTTCCATGTCTACTTGATTCTTCTACACAGAATATGGATCCAGATGGTTTGGAATGTTTAATATGTGCTCATACGATGTCTGGATTGAGCAATCTATTTACTGACGGCCATTTTTAATGATGTCTTATAAAGTTGTGAAATTCTGCGAGGAAAAGCTTGTGAGTGGAATTAACGAGTATGGTGCTTGTGATGTTTCCTCAGTAGCTCTTTTGCAATCAATCATTCCTCTATTCTTATGGGTATAAATTCACCCCTAAATCCTAAATACAAAAAAATTAGGTTGCATACATATGTGTGTTACAATCTATTTCTTTCATATTTTTCAGTTGTTCCATTGTATATATGCACTTTGGAAGGCAGATATTAATGTTCGTTGGTTGCCCGAGAAGTAAAAAAGCTAAAATCTTGAGTTGTATGGAGCATGGTCCTTTTCTTGAAGTTTGTGATAGACTGTATAACATTGACCATGGAGGGTTCGAGGGCTCGACAGAGAGTGGAAGTATATTGCTTTAGCGGTTCAGATATGATGCTTCTTCTTAATCTTGACCATACATATAGCATGATACAAACCATTATTCTGAAAGCCCGTGCAGTTGCACGGCTTGATGACTAGAGCTGCATTTTGAATATTGTACTGTACAATTGAAGTACCATCACATTTTAGTGTGTGGAATGTTCCTGTGTGACAATCTTGATAGAAGCTATACAGAGTTTTTCTTGGAATTTGATTGCATAGTATTAGATATCACCGTAAATTTCCATCTCTCGCCAGACATTTGGTTGCCCTCTTCATTATCTTTATTAGGGATGGCCAACCGGGGTTGGACAAGGCACTTAATACTATTGTGCAAGTTGGAGGATGGGGAAGATAACACAGAGGATAAAGGGTCGTGGAAGGAAGTAGAGTGTCGCATCGAGAAGAGGGAGGGGAGAGTCTGACGATGAGATGCATTTATCTACCACTTTAGGCCCATGAGATATCATCACATGTGAATAATCTATGACTCATGTCACATGACATTTTTCTTTGCACACATATTTTATCACCCCGTGGCAACGCACGGGCACTATACTAGTACAGGTTAATGGGCGTATTTGTCTTTGGTTCTTTCAGCTCAATTTGAGCATCTACAGCCACACATAGTTAATATGGTCCCTCAAACGTCAGTCGGCGTGTTCGTTTTGACATATCCATGCATCTCAAATTCTTCACCTTATTTTCGAGTCATTTTGACCAGCACCTTCTCAGAGGCCGTCTTCAGGAATTCGGGGCCGCGGTGCGAAATGCCAGCCCATGGCCAGCACGCACGCAGAGCCCATTTCCACACAAAGCTCCGGCGGCAAGTTCCTTCTGTGCAAGCACGTAGAGCAAGAAAGGTGGTGGTGGCCGCAAGCTCCGGCGGCGAGGGGCTCGCCAGCCCATGGCCAGCATGCACGCAGAGCCCATTTCCACACATAGCTAAGCTGTACAGTGCCCGGTCATGGTCATGTCATATCTCGGTGAGAATATTTTTCAAGGACTGAAATTTTCCGTATTTTTTTCAAAATAGTTTGAGAAGCAAAGGATTGGGATTCTACACAATATTTTGAAATCAGTCTCAATAAAAATATATTTTAAGCCCTGCATGAGCCTAATATTTGATGTTTCTATATCCTCGTAGAATTCGTTATTTCTAACTCGCTCAGCCAAATTGCACGCAACAAAAAGTAATACCGCAAACTAAATGGTTTGAACTGGATTTGTGCACGCAATCTGTAGAATGCCCAGTCAAGTACAAGTGTGAGTGTTGTGCTGAGACAAGAGTCTAGCTAGATAGACCACAAGAGCACAGGGTAGCCGGAACCGAAAGAATCTGATTAAGCATCATGATCCCTGTCACATCAGGGGCTCACAGTGGTCATGCATGGCTGGCTTACCCGTCAATGGGTTACAAATTCATACGTCATGGCTTGCCCGTCCAAGTGCAAGTGGTCATTTGGGGGAATTTGTGGACGATGATAAGTTGCCTCCATTTCCCTGTCAAACATGCCCGCCATAGCACGGCTGTTCGCTCGTTCACATGTATATCATTCACACCTCGGAACCTCACAGCAGTCCCCAGCCCCAAAAACCATGATCACCGATTCAGTTGGTCACTGGAGCCTTCCCAAATCTTATTGTCCGATGCCTCCTCGGCGTTGCTGGTTCTTAGCCTACGTTTGGTGGCTGCCACTGATGATTATGGCGGCGGCGGACCAGCAAGGGGAAGGCTGCCCGGCCAAGAGGTGCGGGGACTTCACCATCTCTCATCCATTCTGGCTCGCTGACAACAAGACCGGAAGATCATGTGGCCCCTTGGATTTTGAGGTCATTTGCCGTAGCAACGGCAGCCCAGTCCTTCGGAGCTCTGGGGACGACGGATTTGCAATCATCCGCATCACCTACGAGGAACGGAGTTTGCGCGTCGTCGATCTATACAAGCGGAATCACTTGCACAACAACACCAACAGCTGCCATGTTCCGAGCTGGAACGCCTCCGACCAACTGGGCCGCCTGTTTAGGGTTGAACCCATCAATCTGAAGCTCGTCTTGTACAATTGCACGAAGGCGGAGGCGGCGGCGGTGGCACGTCAGGACAGGGCGCTGGTGCCAATAAGATGCGGCAACAAGAGCAACGCATTTGTCCGCGCAGGAGGGCGTTATGATGGTACCGATGACTATGCCAGATACCATATGGAAGGCTGTGAAGCCACCGTCGTGCCGGTGCTGGGCGTTCATGGCATGGCGAATGCGAGCAACTACGAGCAGCTTATCAGTGGTGGATTCCTCCTCACATGGCAGACCGGTAAGCTTGCTTCTCAAATTAGCACTTCTTTTCGCTCCGTGGAATCTTGTATTACCTACTCCCTCCGTCCCGTAATATAAGATCTTATTACACCCAATTTACTCATTATAGGACGGAGGGAGTATTGTTTTTTACAGTACGGTATGTTAGCCCATTTTGGTTGAATTATGGTGTGTTAGCCCACGATGATAAGTCAGTGGTCTTGTCCCCCGGAGATAGCATAAAGTTATGGAAAAAGTTCAAGTGTCGAATTTCAGGCTTTCAATACAAATCCCCCCCCCCCCCCCTCCCCATATAGTCTCAAATTTAAAATCCGTTCGAATAAAAAAGTTATTAGAAGAATTTTATGCTCCTAAGTCCTTGAAGAATTTTATTATTTCTAACTCAGCCGAATCACGCATCACAAAAGCAAACACTGCAAAATAAATTAATGTGAACTCTGGGTTGAAATTACCAAGAAGGGCTTTTACCCCGCTTTATATATAAAGCAACACAACCAAAGCAATAAATGATGATGAGGAGATCCTTTTATAAAGCAGATCAAGAAAAATACAAGAATGAGGATGCAGGAGCGTCCTTCCCTCAAAAAAAAAAAAAGGATGCAGGAGCGTCCACACCCTACCACACAGAGCAACCTAGACTACCGACAAGGAAGGAGACTCACCGTCAAGAGAAATGGCCGGACCTCGTTTAGCCACTCAAGCCAAGTTGCCGCCAAAGAGGACCCCATGCCCTCCCGCTCCGTAATGTGGAGCCTGAGCCTGCCTACGGAAAACGAGGACTGCGAGTAGAACCAACGAGGACCCGTGGAATGGACTTGTCCCTGAGAGGAAAGAAATTGCACCCAAATTCTGAAATATGCAACCTCAATAATCGATCAGTGTACGCAGATGAAACTAATTTTTACCGGATATTCTTACCTGCCAAGTATGAATTTCGCCCAAAGATTAGAATCTAGATGCTAGATAACCGACAAGAGCGTGGAGTAGTCGGTACAAGAACCAACCTGAAGCATCATGTTTGCTGTCACATCACGGGCACTTGGAGCCACGGAGGTCACGTTGATGACTTACCCGTCAATGGGGTTAGAAATTCAAAAGCCATGCCTTACCAGTCCAAAGGTGACAGGGACGATGATAGCTTTGCCCCGATTTTCCAGTCAAATGTTGCGACCATAGTAGGTACTCCACTCACTCGCCCGTCCACATATATCATTCTTCGAGCTTCGACCACGGTATCTCATAGTCGCATAGGTCTCCCCCGCCTCGCCACAGCCAAATCTCTCTGTTCCGATGGCTACTACTAGCTGCTGGTTCTTGGTGTTCGTATTGGTAGTATGGTGGTTGCCGCTGATGCTCGCCGGGCCTGAGGACCAGCAAGTGGAAAACTGCCCGGCCAAGACGTGCGGCAACCTCATCATCTCCCACCCGTTCTGGATCCTCAACATGGAGACTACAAGATCGTGTGGTTCATTGGATTTTGAGGTCGTTTGCCTCAACGACAGTATTCCACTCCTCCGGAGCTCTGTGCTCTTCGGCTTTGCAATCAGGGACATCTCCTACGAGGAACACAGTTTGCATGCCGTTGATCTACACAAAGAAACATACTTCAAAAAAGAAGAGGAAGACTTCAACGTCTCCAAAAGTTGCCATTTCCCGAGATGGAACACCTCCGTCAAACTAGCACCCCCGTTTAAGGTCACCCCCGCCAACGTCAACCTCATCTTCTACAACTGCACGAAGACAGTGGCGCTGGTGGAGGTGAGATGCCCGAACGCGAGCAACATGTTTGTTCGTGCGGGAGTGCCCCACGACGCGACCGGTAACTATGCCGGCTACGCGCTAGAGGGCTGCAATGCTACCGTCGTGCCGGTGATGGGCTCGTCGTCGGGCTCGGCGAACGCAAGCGACTACGAGCAGCTCATCGAAGATGATTTCCTCCTGACATGGGATCTACCCTCTCCAGGTAAGTTCGCCCATCAAATCACCTTTTGATCAAGTTCGCAGCTTAGCTAGGATGCTCAGTGCGTGATTTGCTGGATTTCCTTTATCGATCAAGCCGAGGATAAAGCTAAAATCGATGCGTGTGGCGGATGTTCGCTGCAACTTTCCTCCTTCCTGCATGCACGGCCCCTAGAGCATCTCTAAGGTTTTTTAAAGGGTCTGCTAGAGATGCTCTTATACAGTCAAATTGACACGTTTGGCTGACGTGCCAGAAACTTCGGTTGTGGCAAGCATGCAAACCAGTGCTCTCAGTAGGTACGCAGTTGTGTGAACCATTAGAAGTTCGTTTAACGAGTTGAATAACAAATGGCTTCTAGGGCGAAAATCGATTTATGGTCTGAATTCTGAACTTCTCAAGTCTGCACCTCGGTGAAAATTGGCATCATGGACTTGTTCGCTTATACAATGAGTGGGCAATAAACTTATCGAAATCCAGCCTAGTGGGCCTATATTAATTCTCAAGGGCATTTTTTGACACAATGGCAGTGTTTTAGGTCGTCGTTAGTGGTGGAGCTGCCGGAACTTCCTATATCACGCCTAAAGCGGCAAAATGCCACTAAATCAAGCGATGGGCAACGGCCCAAAGAACCATGCTTCGCCTCGCTGGTTACCCTCGCGCCTCTTTTTCCTTGCGCTCCCTCCTTTGGAAAAAACCAACAGCCCCGTGTAAAATAAAACCGTCTCCCCCTTTGTTTTTGAAAAGTTCATGAATCCATAAAATATTCACAAATTTACAAAAGTTCATGAATTTTAAAAACCAATCAATTTTTCTGAAAAAGTTCATGAATTTGAATAACATCAATAATTCTAAAATGTACATGTTTTTCAAAATATTCACAAATTTAACTAATGTTCAAGAATTTTTTTAATAAAAAAAGGAAAATGCACCAGAAATATATTAAACAAAAAAATTAGCGCGGAACTGAACCTTCCCAAAAATGGGTGGGATGCTCCGGTAAACACTATGTGTGGGTCCGTCCATTTAATGAACAATACATGGGGTATAAATTTTTTAGGAAACATACCATTTAATGAAATCACTAGTTAAGGGTCACTCCCACTTTCTTCGACATAGATAAATGGTGCACATGTAGTGCGCCACTCGTCGCAAATTGGGCGTTTCCGCTTTTTTCCGTAAATTCGTTTATTCAAACAATTTTATTTCTTGAACCGTATGAAGTTGTGTTTTATTTCTTGATCTTGCTTTTGGTTTAGTTGGATATATGTGCAACCAATACATATGAAGTTTGAATATTGTACAAAGATTAGAATTCGGAACTGCCCCCCGCAAAAAAAAAAAAGAATCCGGAACTGCTATGCGTCCGACGTCTTTCAACCTATGCTTTCACCCATCGTCGGGGGTCCAGGAACGTCTTAATCGGCACCGTTGGACGAGTGTGAGCGTCGGGCATAAAACGTCGTATATATGACAGCATTAGAATCTACTAGCTAGATAGCCGACAAGAGGATGAAGCAGCCGATCGATATAGAAGGAACCAGCCTAATTAAGCATTTTGTTTCCTGTCACATCACGGGCACACAAAGGTCACGTTGATGAGTGATGACTAACCCGTCAATGGGGATAGAAATTCAGAGGGCATGGTTTACAAGTCCAAGGTATGGTTGAGAGAATTAGTGGACGATGATAGCTTTTACCCCGATTTTCCAGTCAAATGCTGCGACCGTTTGCGTTTGTACTCCACTCGCTGGACGTCCAGTACATATACTATCATTCTTCAACCACGGCATCCTCTCATACACATATCTCCACCGCCCCACGGCCAAATCTTCAGTTCTGATGGCTACCTCAAGCTGTTGGCTCTTGGTGTTCGTCTGGGTAATATGGCGGTTGCCATTGATGCTCGCCGAGCCTGAGGTGCGGCAAGGGAAAGGCTGCTCGGCCAAGAGGTGCGGCCACCTCAATATCTCACACCCGTTCTGGCTCCCCGACATGGAGGCGGGAAGATCGTGTGGCCCCTTGGATTTTGTGGTCAATTGCAACAACAGTGTTCCAGTTCTAAAGAGCTCTGGATTAACTGGCTTTGCAATTCTCAACATCTCCTACGAGAAACGAAATCTGCGTGTCATCGATGTCTACAAAGAGGAAGACTTTAAAGACTCCAAGAGCTGCCATTTTCCCGGATGGAACACCTCCGGCAAACTGGCACTCCCGTTTAAGGTCAGCCCCGCCAATCTGAATCTCATCTTCTACAACTGCACAAAGCCGCCGACGGATGAGGGCAGGGCGTTGGGGGAGATGAGATGCGGGAACGCGAGCAACACGTTTGTTCGCGCGGGAGTGCGTTTTGATGTGACGGGGAACTACGGCGGCTATGTCTTAGAGGGCTGCAATGCGACGGTCGTGCCAGTGATGGACTCGTCGGGCAAGGCCAAGGCGAGCGACTACGAGCGGCTCATCAGCGGTGGCTACATCATGACATGGGATCATCCGGAACCTCTTCCTGCACCTCTACCTGTCCCTACGCCTTCACCTGCACGTAAGTTCACCCGCCGACTCATCTTTTAATCAAGTTTGTACATAAGCTAGGACGTTCAGTGCCTGTTGTGTGGTACAGACTAGAGAACAACAAGTGCTCTAGGTAGGTACGTGGCCCTGTGCATCATTAGAAGTTCGTTAACAAGTTGAACTGGAGTGTGGTACAGAACAAGAAGTGTCTTCTAGGGCGAGGATTGATTCTGGTCTGAACTCTGAGCTTCTCACCTCTGCCTAATCTGAACTCTGAACTTCTTTCTGCCTACAAGTCAGAAAACTGAACTTCTCAAGTCTGTGCACTACGGCCGAAATTCGCATCATGGGCTTGTTCACCGGTACACTGACAGCCAAGTGGCAAATAGGCTTTTTTCAAATTCGGCCTACTGTGCCTGTACTGATTTTTCAGGGGCAATCTTTGACCCACTGACCATGTTCTTGGTCGTGTTAACGGTCCAGCTAGTAGTGCAGCCTAATAGTACATACATACTTTTTTTTTAATATTGTCCAAATTCTTTTGAATTATATAGTATATTCAAAAACATTTTCATATATCAAAAAAGTTATATAAATATTTGCGTATAAATAATTTTATTTCACAAGTAAATCTATTCTTTACTAGTTTCAAATTATCAATAGATTAAGAAAAAGGTCATGACAATAAAATAAATTCATGCATGTCAAAAGAGATGTTTATTTATATTTTTGAAAAAAAGTATTCATGTATTTGAAAACACACTTTCATGTCTTTGAAAAGAAGTGTGCATGTGCATTAGAAAAATGATCATTTGTGTGCCCCAAAAGTAAAGTAAAATAGATAACGAGAGTTTGGAAAATAAGGCGGTAGCGCTTCACAAAGTAAAAAGGGAAAATATAAAATAAATAAAAACCAAAGAATAAAATTAAAAAATGAGACGAAGCCAAACAGAAAAGGGGCAAAAATAAAAATAAAAATTAAATATGACAAAACAACGCAATGATCGAGTGCATCTGCTATTCTGATAGGGCATCCCGCTTTCCTCCCGCACGAAGCGAAATTAGCATTTCCATGTATTGTAGCAAAGGGGGTCCACCGTAAGGCGTAGTCCGTGACCGGGTTTCAAGCCTTAGCCGTGCGTCACCAAGCCCTTTATGTTTCGGGTACTCGAACATATCCACATAACAATGAATGTCAAGACATATTGTTTACTACAAAGAAAACACTTGGATAGTAGGTGATAAAAAATGTTTAGTTAACATGAAACTGATTTAGGATTCTTTATTAGGATGGATGAATTTATACAAAGCCTGGAGATGGTTTAACATCCTTTTAAATTGGAAAATTAAAGTCGACCCAGGGAGAAATTTACTTTGGAATTTGGACACAAGGTGATAAGCTTTTTCTTGTTGAAGGAATCCAATCTTTAGATTGAAACATGTTCCATAGACGAATTCTAAAGGCTAAAATCCAACAAAATCTCTCTTGCCAAAAAAAACCCTAAAAATCTGTTGTAATTCGTTTGAATAGAAAAAACATCCATTCTACGGATTTCCTACTTCTAAGGCCCCGCTTGGGATGGATGTAAATTTATGCACCTGTATTTATTTTACAAGTGTATATTACCGGTCACGCATTGATTTCTGTCTGGAAAGAAAACGATGCGTCAAGGCGTGTACTTGAAACCGGCTGAATACGAGCGGAAACGCTAAACCAAGCGGGGCGTAAAAAAAGGTGTTTCAGAAGTAGTAGCCTGAACCTAAATGATCAGTCCAAGTATCCTGGTCTCAGTCACATCACGGGCTCATGCTGGTCATGGTCATGGCTTAATCCGTCAAAGTCGGTACACGGCCCCGCAAAAGGAAAAAAAAAGAAGTAATCACACGGAAATTTCGGCAGTCACTGCTTACCAGTCCAAGGTTTCAGTTGGGAAACTTCGTGTAGCTAGTATGATTCGCTTGCCCCAGCTTTCCAGCCAAATGTTCCGGCCACTAGTACTCGGCGCGTTCGGCGCCTCCATATATCTTCCCTCCTTCCACCACGTAGTACACCCCAAAAGTCGCCGTAGCCCTTTGTCCATCTTCCCAAATCTTCTGCTCAGATGTCCGCAAGCTGCTGGTCCTTCCGGGCCTTGTGGCTACCACTGGTGCTGATGTCCGCGGCGGCCGACGAACAAGGAGAAGGCTGCTCTGGCTCGGCCAAGAGATGCGGCAACCTCACCATGTCCGACCCGTTCTGGCTCGCCGACGAGGGGATCGGCAGATCATGTGGTTCCCCGGACTTCGTGGCCGTCTGCGACAGCAACTTCACCGGATTTACATCTCCGGTTTTACGGAGCGCTATGCCCTTCAGCGACGGCTTTGCAATCCTCAATATCTCTTACGAGGATCGCAGCCTGCATGTCATTGATGTGGGCAAGGTGCACGTGTTGCAAGTCGCCAACAGCTGCCATGTGCCCATCTGGAACAGCTCCGTCAAACTGCGGCCCTCGTTTAGGATCGACCCCGCCAACGTGAACCTCATCTTCTACAACTGCACGGAGGTGGCTGCGGCGGCGGCCGTGGCACGTAGCGATCGAGGGCTGGCGCGGACGATGGTGAGGTGTGGGAACGAGTGGGAGGTGCTTGTTCGCGTGGGAGTGCCTTACGATGTGACCGGGAACTACGGTGGCTATGCTTTGGGGGGCTGCCATGCCGTGGTCACGCCGGTGATGGGCTCGTCAACGGGGGCTAACGCAAGCGACTATGAGCGGCTCATCGGGGATGGCTTCCTCTTGACATGGCTTGAACCTCCTCACCATGCACGTAAGTTCACCCGACAGATCATCTTTTAGTCAAGTTTGTACCTTAGCTAGGCCGTGGAGTGCCTTTGGTTGGATTGCCCCCTGATTGACCCAAGTCATCAATCATGCATTCATGCTAGCAGCCGGGCAGGCACTTCCTCCCCAAATGTGGGTGACGGACGATCATAGCCTATGCTAGCCAAATTCATATAACCCCCTTTCGTAATATGGTTGCATGCATCTATTGATACAGAGACCGTGGGTAATCCTTCTTTTCAAAAAAAGCCCTTTTGAAAAAGAAAGTTAGATCTTCTCTCATATATTTTTTGCGGCATTGTGGCATATTAGGGGATCTCCAACACAAGTCACCGGATATCCCCCATATGTCTGCGGGACAAAAAAAATCATCCAACATAGCTCATCAATTTTTTCCGTATAGTATGGATCCCAATGTTCGCCCCCAAATCGGACAGTCCACAAACACCGTCAACTTAGTCTTGGACCCCATCACAAATCCACATTTAAAAATTTTTAACGACCATTCAACAGGATTTGCTATTACTAAGTGGGTTGAGAAGTTATGATTTTACAAATGCGAAAGGGTGTAATGCCTACAAAAAAGAAGGTTAGAGGGCTGTTTTTTTTTGGGGGGGGGGGGGGGGGGGGGGGGGGGTTAGTGGGCTGTTATCTACACTGTAAAAAATAGCGCGCTATAGCATATAGAGGATTGTCTCACTAAATAAATTAATGTACAATGCCTCGCTAATAGCATATTTTCAAGGGCTATTTTTTTCATTGGTTATCTTCAAGTGCGAAGGTTGCACAAATATCAGAATCTACTCCTCAGCAAACAAGATCACAAAAGCAGGCAGAACTTAAATGATCAGGCTAAGCATTCTAGTTCCAAGTCACATCACTAGTCCACGGGGTCATTGTCATGGCTTACTCCGTCAAAGTCGTTACACGCAAATTTCAGAAGCCATGGCTTGCTAGTCCATGGCGTCATTACTGTGAAACTTCCTGGACGGTGATCGCTTGGCCCCTGTTTCCGCCAATACTACTCTGCTCTCTCGCCGTCCCCATATATGTGGTTCCATCTCGACCACGGTATCATTTCTTCCGTCTAGTCCATCTTCCTTCCATAGCCCATGACCACTGAATCCCCAGCTACCACCCACCCTTTGTTCTTCTCCACAATCTCTCCAAATCTTCCCCTCCGATGTCTCCCAGCTGCTGGTTCTTGGCCTTTCTCCTGGTGTGGTGTCTGCCATTGATGCTCGTGATGGCCGAGGAGCAGCAGGGTGGAGACTGCTCGGCCATGAAGTGCGGCAACGTGAACATCTCCGATCCGTTCTGGCTCACGGACAAAGTTACCGGGAAATCATGTGGTCGTCCTCCCTACCAGGACTTCGATGTCGCTTGTATTAACCACACTTCTCCAACTCTACGGAGCTCTATACCCTTCAACATGGGCTATAAAATCCTCAACATCTCCTATGAGCAACGCAGCTTCTACGCGGTTGATCTGGGCAAGCTCAACGTGCTGCAGGCCCGCAACAGCTGCCATGAACCGTTCTACAACACCTCAACCAAGCTCAACCGTCCGTTCAAGATCAGCCCCGTCAACCTGAACCTCATCCTGTACAACTGCACGGAGAAGGACGAAGCAGCGGCCGCAGCACGTCGGAACAGAGAGCTGGCGCCGACGAACGTGAGCTGCGGGAACCTATGGGCGGTGTTTGCCCGCGCGGGAGTACCCCACGACGGCACCGGGAACTACAACAATTACACTCTGGATGGCTGCCGCGCCGTCGTGGTGCCGGTGCCGGCCTCGTCGGCGGGGGCGAACGCGAGCGACTACAAGCAGCTCTTCAACGACGGCTTCCTCCTGACATGGGATGTCCCGCTCCCGCATCATCCCTCAATCTTTCCACGTAAGTTTACTCGTCAAATCATCTTTTAATCATCAAGTTCGTTGTTGAGCTAGGATGTGCAGTGCCTAATTGGCTTCGATTTCCCGAATCGAACCAATCAATCAATCATCATGTTAATGTTAGTCACCAAACGAGGATAAGGTTGAGTTGATCGTGGGCGGGGTCCTGCTTGCCTGAGGCGTGGGGCGACTTGCCTGTACTAGTCAAATTGTGACATGCTTGGTTTTGTTAGATATATTTTCCGGATCAGTTATACTAGTATATCTTGGCAGCATGGTGGCATGCAAACCTTGTGCAAGTTACACCTGTCCAGTAAGAGTGTGCAGTCGTCTCCCTCCTCCGTCCCAATCCAGAGTACTCAGAGTTGGGAACGAGTGGCTTCTGGATAGTCTAGTCTGAACTCTGAACTTCTCAAGTCTATGGCCAATTTATTTTTTTGAAACAAGTTTTTTTAACACGGTACAAACGCAAAACGCTCATACATACGCGCATACACTCATCTCTATGAACGCACACACTCACATCCTATCCGAACGAGAACCTTCGAGAGACTGAGCCGGCATATTATCTTGAGGTTTACGGAGTTACCATAGACGCCTCGCCGTCGAGGGGAACGTCTCCTCTCACTGAAACCGCATCACCGAAAATTCTGAAATAAATTCAGGAATAACGCGAGCACCAGGACTTGAACCCTAGTGGGATGGGGATACCACTATCTCTCTAACTATCCAACCACAGATTGATTCGCTTTTGAAAAAAGTCTATGGCCAAAATTGGCTATGTTCACTTCTTCAGAAGAATAATCCAGTGAGAGCCAGTCAGAGGTATTCAGACATATAGAGTTATGGGCTAATGTTTATTTCTCGAAACTTACAGCCGAATTGCACCGCATTGGCCCACAATGGTGGGTGCTATTATTCATCGCTTTATGCAATGGATTGTCAGTATAACGTGATCAGTCCATGTGAGGGCCTTTGAATTGTTTATATATTACTTCTACAAATGTGCCCAAAGTTTATAATGTATTTTATAAATTTAAAAATACTCACAAAATTTAAAAAATGTTCATGGATTCAGAAACTCATGATGTTTTCAAAAGTTTATTGAATTACTGAAATGCTCATGTGTTTTCAAAATCATGGATTTTTTAAAATGTTTATGATATTTCAGAGGTTCATGAATTTTCATGTATTAGAAAAAAGAAAAAAAGTAAACCTAAGAATGAAAAGCGACAAACACAAAAAAAATGAAAGAAAAAAAGGAAGGGAACCAATGTTAATCATAAAAAAAAGACAATGACTTGAAAAAACCACCAAGAACCACCCGCGACTCGTGCCAATGTTAGGGCTGAACCATCACGCTCGCTCCCATGCGATTTATTGACAATCTGTAGCAATGAGTGGTGAATTGGAATTGCGTACAGTGGTGGAGTCCGGACAGCATAGCCCGCTATCCGGGTTTTGAACCTTAGCCCTTGGCCGTTGCCTTCCAATGCCTGAGAATAGAAATGATTTTCCATAAACTGGCCAATCTAAATTGCATATATATCTGAATAAAATTTGTTCGCCAAAAAATTCTGAATAAAATATGTGAACTCCACGTTCTAACTCGAACTATCCCTTCTAAACGCAAATTCTAAAAAATACGCAACCCGGTGATTGGTCATGCTATAGAACCTTTTTTTCTATGGGATACAGTAAGAAGTAACCTGCCAAGTGTGAAGTTGTATCGAGATCAGAATCTACTCTCTCTGTCACGTAATATAAGAGTGTTTTTTACACTACAGTGTCTTATATTGTATTGTCACTTATACTGAGGGAGTATCCAGATAGTAGAAGACAAGAGCACGAAGATGCCGGAACCGAATTGATCAGGCTAAGCATCTTGGTTCCCAGTCACATCACGGGGCCATGATGGCGTTTGTCATGCCTTTCCCCGTCAAAGGGGGACCCTGAAATTTTGCAAGTCATGGCTTGCCAGTCAAAGGGATCACTCGGCGTATCTGTGGACGACCAGTTTTCTATTCAAATTTGAACCACTCGCTCTGCCGTCTGTCCTCATATATCATTCCTGCTTAGAGCCTTAGACTACCGTATTGTCTCATACTTGTAGCCAATCCCCCTTTGCTGTTTCACTGCAACCTTTTCAAGTCTTATTACTCCTGCTCATATGCCTCCGGGATGTTGTTCCTTCTGGGCACTGTGGCTACCACTGATGCTCGCGGTGGCTGCGGCCAAGGAACATGGGGAAGCCTGCTCGGCCAGGAAGTGCGGCAACACCACCATCTCTCACCCGTTCTGGCTCCCCGTCTGGGACACGGGAAGGTCATGTGGTTCCCCGGAATTCGAGGTCAGTTGCCGTGACAACGGCACTACTCCAATCCTACTGAACTCTGGAGCCATCAGCTTGGGCTTTGTAATCATCAACATCTTCTACGAGGAACACAGCTTGCATGTCGTTGATCGTGGCAAGCTGGAACTGTTGCACGCTTCTAGCAGCTGTGGATTACCGATGTGGAACACCTCCGTCAAGCTGGGCCCCCGGTCCTGGTTTAGGATCGCACCCGTCAACATGAACCTCATCCTGTACAATTGCACCAAGGCGGCCGGGGCGGCGGCTCTGGCACAGGATAGGGAGCTGGTGCAGACGAGGATGAGGTGCGGGGACGAGAGCGAGGTGTTTGCCCGCGCCGGAGGGCGTTACTATGAGACGACCGATTACGGCGGCGGCCACGAGGGCTGTGACGCGGCCGTCATGCCGGTGCTGGGGACGTGGGCAGGCGAGGTGAACGCCAGCGACTACGAGCGTCTCATCAGCGATGGCTTCCTCTTGACATGGCAGAGCCCCCCTACAGGTAACTTCACCCGTCAAATCAAATCATCTTTTCATCAGCGCTCCTGGCAAACTAGGACGGGTAGGGCCTTTGCTTGGATTTCCCTTATCCGACCGAGCTATCAATCATGGCACTCACTTATTGAGGATAAGGCCATAGACCCGAAGTCGTCCCTAGTCATGGCCAATCAACGTTAGCCGCAGCCGGCCCGGCCAGCGCGTCACCTGCACCCTCCGGCTCGCGGAGGACGTACGCGCCACTTGATCATAACTGCACTATAGTGAATACGAATTTCCTGCAATGGTGGAGTCTGGTTGGAAGTCTGGGTTTTGAACCTTAGTCCTTGGCCCTAGTCTTCCAATGCGTCCGAATAAGTATGTGAACTCCAAAGTTTAAAATATTATAAACATTTTTAAAAACACTTACGAAATCTAAACTGTGTATCTATCCCAATAAAATTAGTTCCTTAAAAATAATCCGAATAAAATGTGTGAACTCTAGGTTTCACCTGGAATAATTCTCCCTTGGAAGAAAAACATTTACGCAATTTGTAAAAACGCAACCCAGTGACCGATCATGCTATAGAACATTCTTTTCTGTGGGATACAGTAACCAGTAACCTGCCAAGTGTGAAGGTTGTAGCGAGATTAGAGTCTAGCTAGATACTAGAAGACTAGAGCACACAGATGCCGGAACCGAAATGATCCGGCTAAGCATCTTGGTTCCGGTCACATCACGGGGACATGGATGTCGTGGTCATGGCTTACCCCGTTCAAGGGGAACCCAGCGATTTTCATGTCATGTCTTACCAGTCAAAGGGGACACTGGACAATTCGTGGACGATGATCGTTTGCCCCAGTTTTCCAGTCAAATTTGAACCACCCACTCTGCCGTCCGTCCTCCACATATATATATCGTCCCTGCTTACACCAACGTATTCTCTCATGCCTGTAGTTCACTGTAATCTTCCAAATCTTCCACACCTATGGCTCCGAGCTGCTGGTTCTTCTGGGCTCTGTGCCTACCGCTGATGCTCGCGGTCGTCGTGGTGGCCGAGGAGCAAATAGAAGGCTGCTCGAGGTCGGCCAAGAGAGGCGGCAATGTGACCGTCTCCGACCCATTCTGGCTCAGGGATAGCGTGGCGGAACAAGCATGTGGCTCCTCAGATATCGAGGTCTCTTGCTTCAACGACACCCCAGTTCTACAGAGCTCTATGGGCGTCGGCTTTACAGTCATGGACATGTCTTATGAGGAGCGCAGCCTGCGCGTTGCTGACGGAGGCAAGCTGTTCTTGCTGCATCCATCCAACAGCTGTGACGTGCCGATCTGGAACACCTCCGCCAAACTGAGCCACCCGTTTAGTATCAGCCCGGGCAACCTGAATCTCATCATGTACAACTGCACGGAGAATGGCGGAGCATCGGCTCTGGCACTCAGGGGCAGAGAGCTGGTGCAGACGAGGATGGGGTGCGGGAACTCCCCCATCAACGGCGCGCGGCTTCCTCTTGACATGGGAGCTCCCCCATCAAATCATGTCCTCAATGGCTCAATCCATTTCCTGGCTAGAGCTAAGACCGCAGTGCCTTTGCTTGGATTTCCCTTATCCGACCTTAGCTATCAATCACGCCACTCTGTTGTTGAGGATAAGGCCGTAGACCCCTTTTGGGTTCCAAAGCAGATCATTCCCGCCTCGAGTAAATAGAATAAAACTACTACTTTACAGGCTAGGGTTCCAAAAAACTACCGATTTTTAGATTTTCTCAGATAACTACCAAATAAAAGGTCGGCTGTTTCAAAAAACTCAAATCGTCGAGTGCTTTAAGATTGATCATGATTATGACAGGTCGGGCCCGCAACTAAACGAATTGTGTGTTTGACCGTTACGTTGACTGTTAACTTACAAATAGAGCCCACATGTCAGTGTCTCCTTCTTCTCTTTTCTTTCTCTCCCTCCCCTGAACTCTTTTTCTCTCGCGAGCTCGAGCACAACACACAACCCCCTCCCGAGCCATCGACTGTCTTCTCCCAAGCCGGCGACACGCCTCCCCGGCCTCCCTCTCTCCTCCGCCGCCGGAGGCCACCAGCTCGCCGCCGCCGCCGACAGCTAGTTGCTGCCAGGTTCGACAGCCAGGGCGCATGCGCTAGGCCAGCGGCCCTGTCGTCTCCCGAGCCAGCGACACCCCTCCCGGCCTCCCTCTATCCTCCGCCGCCGAAGCCACCAGCTCGCCGCCGCCGGATGCGACCAGGTCCGACGGCCTGGGCGCATGCGCCAAATCGACGGCCAGGAAGCAACAACAGAGGCCATCGCGGCTCGGCTGCTGCAAAGGAGCAACAACAAAGTCCGTCTCTACGGCAAGGAGCAGGAGAGGCCGCCCTGCAGGTGCGTGGCGGCGGCATGGAGCACGGCATGGCACAGCGGCAGCCGTGAATAGGGACCCGAGCACTACAGGGACCTGATTGCTTTTTTCAGAAAACGGCAGGGACGCGATTGCTTTTTAGAAATGTTTATAGGGGCTATTTTGTAAAAAAGTGAGGACTGACATGTGGGCCTCACTTGTAAGTTAACGGTCAACCAAACGGTTCGTTTAGTTGCGGGCCCGACCTGTCATAATCACGATCAATCTTAAAGTACTCGATGATTTGGGTTTTTTGAAACAGCCGACCACCCATTTAAAAACCGGTAGTTTTTTGAAACCCTAGCCTGTAAAGTAGTAGTTTTATGCTATTTACTCTTCCCGCCTCTGTTTTACTAGGTGCTAGTTTCTGAACTGGTTGGCAGTGCTCGTCTTATCTTTGTATCCGGTTTGGACCAAGTAACTAGATGTTGGATGTTGAAACGAGACGCGCGGTTTTCACTAACAAAAACCCGGTTACCTTTTTACGTGTGTGATATATGCAGTATCCGTGTGTGCCTGTCTGCCCATGTAACCAGATAGATAGATAGATAGTTCAGAGCCCGGGTGCTTTGTGATCCTCTTTTCTGTAAACAAGGAGTTGTCTGGCCGGCAACTACTACACTACACGTCTACGCTAGTAATACTACTTGCACGAAGCTTCCGCGGTTTGATGTGGCCCGTAAACTAAACTACTCCAAGTGGGTAGCACCAGTTTATATTAGTAGCAGATGCTCATGAACACAAGTCACAAGTGGAAAGGAAAGGCAATATACTACACCCAGCCTACCGTACGTACGGCCGACGACTCGATCAGCCTAATTTGAACACTGAACCATGAACTCGGCCTGCACTAAACAACTCTAAGGTCGGGCCCGAAAATGCATGGTTGCTACCGATTGTTTGTTTATATACTCAGTAGGTGGTGTTGTCGTCTGACCAGCCTGGAGGTTTGCTAGCTAGCCAGTGCTTACCGTTCACGTGTGCACGACTAGTGTTACCACTTACCAGTAGTCCTCACACAAGCCCAAATACATATCCAGCATATCCAGCCTAGAGCTTGCACTAGCCGGCACCGGATCGGCATGCATCATCGATCCTGGCCGGTCCGGTCGCATCGCTGCTCGACCACGACCGGGGATGGTGGAGTTCTCGTGCGTGTGTGGACGCTGGTTGCCTTGCAGTCAAACTTTCCGGCACACCACTCACACTTTGCCAGGAAGAAAAGGACTCGTCACTCACTGACTCCATCCTCATATCACATATCCCCTCGCTCGTACCATGAATATCGCAGTTCATAGTACTACCAAAAATCTCCTCCGTCCTCCTCTTCATCAGCAGAGACTTCGGTCGGAATCTTCTCTTTCGTATGTTCCCATGGCCCGGGCCTTGCCTCCTCCTCTTGGCCGTCGCCGTCGCCGTCTCCGCGATCATCCCGGCGCCGATGCTCGCCGCGGCGGCCTCCGAGCCGGAACGATGCGGCAGCGTGACCGTATCGCGCCCGTTCGGGGTCGTCCATGGCTCTGAGGAGAACCGGTGCGCCCAGATGGGGTTCCAGGTCCACTGCAAGGACCACGTCCCCTACCTCGGGTACTACGAGCCCGACTACGGGCTGCGGATCCTCCACATCTTCGTCCACAACGGCTCCCTGCTCGTCTCCGACGCCCACAAGCTCCAAGACTTCGACGGTAGGTCCAGCCCCCAAGGCTGCCATGTCCCCACGGCCGACACGGCCACCAAAGTCGGGGACCCGTTCTCCATCAGCCCCCTCAACCAGAACCTCGTCTTCTACAACTGCACCAGGGCGCCGGGGCGCCCAGTGGGGCTGCTGGACACAGTGTGCCGGAACAACACTTTTGTCCGCGCGGGAGGGCCGTACAACGCGTCCGGCGGGATCGACGGCGGGTACGCTCTGGAGGGCTGCAACGCCACCGCCGTGCCGGTGCTCGGGGCGTCCGGCGACGTGAATGCCAGCGACTACGAGAAGCTCATCAGGGATGGCTTCCTCCTGACATGGCAGCCGCCGAGTGCCGGCAACGGTGAGTTCAGTCGTTGAATTGTTCAATTTTTTAACGAGTTCCTAGGAATCAATCTGGCCTCAGCTCCAGTTCCTTATCTGCCGGGGCATGCGAAAGTAATGGCGGGTTGGCAAGCAGTCGCCGTCGCCGTCCCCAGCCATGGCACGAATTGCCGCTCTGGAACGGCATCCCACAGATCAAGGCGATATACCAGAAGGGAAAATTTTGTTGTTGCCACTCTAGATTTTGTCAATTTTCCTTATGCCATTCTAGATTTTAACATTTCACTTTTGCCACTCTTAGTTTTTGACAATTATCACAACTGCCATTTTGGGGCAAAAACAAAATAATTTTATTTCATTTCTGCCACTCTTAGCTTTTGACAATTATTGCAATTGCCATTCTGAAAATTTTGCTTTTGCCACGGAAATGTCAATTGTGATAATTGTCAAAAACTAAGAGTGGTAAAAGTAAAATGTCAAAATCTAGAGTGGCATAAGTAAAATTGGCAAAATTTAGTGTGGCAAAAACAAAATTTTCCATAATGCAAATGGGAACAGATGGCTCGTTGACTCTGACCGGTCAAGCCGCCATGGCAACCGTCCTTCATCTTCAAAGTCGCACATCCCGCCCTCCGTTCAGTCAGTCCCGTTGCTCTCGTTAACCAGTCCTCGCCCGCTCCGGTCAGTCAGCCGCTCCGCTTCCCTTCCCCGGCCCAATCCAATCCATGCCGCCGCTCCAGCTACTCCTCATCCTTCTCCCGCTCTCCGCTTCCTTTCTCCGGCTGCCGGCGCCGGCCGGCGCTGCCTGCTCGCCCAAGACATGCGGCGACCTGAACATCACATACCCGTTCTGGCTGGAGGAGGGCGGCGGCCGGCCGCCATGCGGGTCCCCGTCCTTCCAGCTCAACTGCAACGGCAGGCACGCGTTCCTCAGCCGCTCCATGTTCGGGCGCTACCAGGTCGCCCGGGTCTTCCCCGAGAACAACTCCCTGGTCGCCGTGAACCACAACCTCCTCGTCCCGCCCCGCGCCGGCTGCCCGCCGTGGTGGTTCAACATCTCGCTGGGCCTCGGGCTGGGGCCCTACACCATCAACAGGAAGAACAGGGAGGTCCTCGTCCTCTACAACTGCACCGAGCCGCAGCAGGTGGCTCCGCCGGGGTTCAACCGCACGCGCTGCGCCGACGGGTCCTTCTTCCGGCTTGGCGGGGAGTATGGCAGCCACCGCGAGCTGGGCGTTGTCCCGTCGGCCTGCAGTCTCTCCGTCGTGCCGGTTCTTGGTTTTCCGGACGGCGACGACGACTATGTCCAGAGCATGAGGCAGGGGTTCCTGCTCGAGTGGACGGTGCCGTCGGACGACTGCCCCGAGTGCGAGGCAAGCGGCGGGCAGTGCAGGTACGCCGGCGACGGCACCGGGTTTTCCTGCGGTTGCGCCGGCGTCGCCCACCGCGAGAAGTGCGGTGAGTTGACGAAAATTAACTGACAGCGCCACCATGATTTTATTTTTGCCTAGTCAATCACTAGTTCTTTGATCAAGCTAATCCCCTTACAATTTCAAGTGCCAATGACCGATTCAGTGACTCCAAAAATGCCGACGTAGGTAGCAATTTGGACGAGCAAAGCTAATGCTGGTATTCAGAAGTGACTGATTTGAGTGAATTCAGAAGTGGTGACGTAGGTAGCAAGTTTGATGCTGCATCTGACATAGAATCGCTGTCAAGATCAGATTTTCTGCGTTTTACGTCGCTGTTGGTAGGAGGAACTTAGAATGCTGTTTGGACACGGATATTGTGGTTTCAACTCTTGGGTGCTTGCTTGGTTTCTTGGAGCTCCTCCAGATTACTGTTTTGTTTTTCGTAGATAGTGAGGCCGGTCCACTGATTGAGGCATTTATTAAGCATATCGATTTCTAGTCGAAAACTCAAAATACATTTGTTGAATTAGTCAAGAACGCTATTCAACAAAGATGCCGAGCCGATGGTAACGTGTTCTTGGTTTCGTTCCAAGTAAACTACTCCCGGAAGGAATTGCCGATCGATGCGCTTTGTACTTTTCTATGCCCTGGTTCGAGTTTCAAAATTCAGACATGTGGAAGTCAATATATTGCAACTGTTTGTTGTTGAATTAGTTAGGGGCGCAAAGTTGAATTGAACTCTGTTGTTAGTTTCAGTGGGTACTTAGAGGTGCTGATGCACTTGGTAACTGAGTGTTGCACTGCATAATTAAGCAGTGCAGAAGAGTGGCGTGATCCTACCGGTATTACCAAGCATTATGAAAGCTTATGGCCCTTAAGTTAATATATTGTCTTTTTTTTTGTCTGGAAAGATGTATATTGTCTTTTTTTTGTCTGGAAAGATGACCAAAGGAACCAAATAGGTTACCAGGCACCAAGCTGTTTCAACGCAACCATCTTATCACCTCTGTTTGTTTTCAGGAAAACTATGATATAACAGTTACATTGCTGTTAGATTTTGGCTTACATTTTGATAATTTCTCCTGAATCAATGCAAATGTATGAATCCGTTATTTCTCGCACCGCTTTTACGATCTGAATGCCTTGATTGTGGCTTCTATGAGTTTATTTTCTTCCTATATATTACCACCTTGAATTGAAAATCTGAAATTCAGCTGTTGCTGTATTTTCCTCATTAACCAGTCAGAGGAAAGGGAGTTCGGCTTTACATAGAAGCTGGAAAAGTTATCATGACAATGTCAATTCATACTACAAAAAGTTCCTTTCATTTGTCAATCGACTACTATACTTGTTTATTACTTCATAATGTTTAAAATATTTACACATTCTTCTTATGCAGGGGCCCGTAAAATGGCAAGAGTGACCATTCTTAAAATAGGTGAGTGTCAATCAACTCTCAAGCTGCTCGGCCCATCTATTCGTTCGGTTCTTATTTCCTGTGGTCCCTTGGTTTCTGTGGACAGTTGGAGCAGGACTAGGTGGTGCTGTACTCATGGCATGTCTCGGCTGTTTTGTCTGGTACAAATGCAAGAAGAGGAAACAAACTGTAGCTTCGAACGAGTTCATGCGAAGTGGATCTTCAATGACGTCATACAGTAAAGACCTTGAGTTGGATGGTTCTCCTCATATCTTCACTTTCGAGGAACTTGAGGTAGCTACTGATGGGTTTAGTGCTTCAAGGGAGCTTGGTGATGGTGGTTTTGGAACTGTCTACAAAGGTAAAACACATGTTTGCTGAACCTGTTGTTTGTGAATCTTAACACGTCAAACTGCAGATAAATTACAACTTTGAACATTTGAACTGTATGCTTTGATAAAATTACAACTTTGAACATTTTTTCATTCAGGAAAACTCAAGGATGGGAGAGTAGTTGCGGTGAAACGCCTTTACAAGAACAATTACAGACGGGTTGAGCAATTCCTGAATGAGGTTGACATCCTGTCCCGCCTGCTCCACCAGAACCTTGTCATCCTATATGGCTGCACGTCGCGCATGAGCCGTGATCTTCTCCTGGTGTACGAGTTCATCGCAAATGGGACGGTCGCAGACCATCTTCACGGATCCCGTGTGGCGGAACGAGGCCTCACTTGGCCTCTGAGGCTGAACATTGCCATAGAGACGGCTGAAGCACTGGCCTACCTCCATGCGGTCGAGATCATACACCGAGATGTGAAGACAACCAACATATTGCTCGACAACAGCTTCCATGTCAAAGTTGCAGACTTTGGGTTATCACGCCTGTTCCCACTTGAGGTCACCCATGTGTCAACTGTTCCACAGGGCACACCGGGCTACGTCGACCCGGTGTACCACCAGTGCTACAAGCTGACCGACAAGAGTGACGTTTACAGCTTCGGTGTTGTGTTGGTGGAGTTGATATCATCGAAACCTGCTGTGGACATGAGCAGGAGCCACAGTGAGATCAACTTGGCAAACATGGCTCTCAACAGGATTCAGAACCATCAAGTTGTTCAGCTGGTTGATCCGGAGCTCGGCTACAATACCGACCCCGAAACGAAGAGGACGATCGATCGCGTCGCGGAGGTGGCCTTCCAGTGCTTGCAACTGGAGAGGGATCTAAGGCCGTCCATCAAGGAGGTGGTGGAGATCCTGACTTGCGTCAGGGACGGAGACGGTGGGGATAATAGCATGAATAAGAAGGCATCTCAGAAAGAAGACGTGTGCTTGCTCAAGGATGGCCTGCAGTTCTCGCCCGACACTGTTATACATAGATTCCATAGCCAGTCAACTAACCACTCGGTAGCATCGAATGCTAGCAGATTATCTAACATCAAATGCTAAAAAGAATGCCACATAGGACCTTTTCGGCACTCTTTGACACTGACAAAACAAAAAATAATATTAAAGCTCGGCAAAATGGGGTATTCACCGTGCTGCAATGTTTTGACTGCCGAGGTTGCATACGACCTTGGATGGAAATTAGTGGTTAGCCAGGCAGTTAGGATACAAAAATCAAAGTTGTATAACTTTTTTCCTCGATCAGTTAGGGTTAGCTAGGCAAACAGGAGGCTAGCGGGTCCCTTTGTGTGCCGTCGGTGCCGCCACTAGTTTCATCTCCCTTTGTCGGCTTCTTCGATGGTGGGAGGGAGGGGGAACCTCGGATTTGTGCGTCGGGTGTGTTCTCAGTAGAGTTAGGATTGAGGGAGTCGTTGTTCAGGTCATCACGGTGGCGTCCCATCTGAATAAGTTTCCCTAGGCTCCATTCATGGTTGGGCAGGGCTCTTACCTTCTTGTAGGAGCCAGCGGGGTGGAGGATCCCCGAATCTCGTTGAGGCCGTGGGCTATGGTGTCTGGAGGTTGACTGGTACTGGCTGGGTTGGTCCTCGGATAAGTGGTGGTTGTGTGAAGGTTTTTCTTCCTCATCATCGATATGAGTTTTTTTTGTTAATTAATCCTCCTTTGTGCTGTTGTTGGAAGGATGTCCTTCTTTGCCTGGGTGGTTGGTTCAGCCACTGCGCATGAACCGAATCCTAGTTCTCTTCCATCTGGAAGGGGCACATATAGTGATACCCAAAGCCACATATGGCGAAGGCTGGTGCGGGCGTGTTTAATGCACATGTGTGTCCTTGTCCTTTCGTTGCCGGAGTGAAGAAAAGGGGGAGCACCGTGGCGGCGATTATGCTGTAGTTGAAGATGATGACCTGCTTGGGTCTAGTTGCAGATTATTGTGTTGTAGGGGTCTTCTTGCAAGGTTCAGGGATGATGACACATAGCTCTGGAGAGATCTCTGTGTTTTATTGGTTATTTTAGGGTGATCTTTGTTATTCTGTTTCATTGTGCGTGTGTTAGGGTGTGCTTGCACGGATTAAAGACTTTGTATTATTTCGTAATTTGAATATAAGCATACTTTCTCAAAAAAATTGTTCATCTTGACCAGAATGATAATTTTCATGTTGAGCAGTTCTTCATTTTAGGCCACCTAAATTATAGTTTTTGCCGTGCCAAAATATGGTGTCAACACATGCCCCTGCAAGCGTAAACAAAGTCCAAAAAGCATGGAATTTGTCATGGTGCCCTCATATGACACCTACAGATTGTGGTAAAAATTTAAAAAAGTTCCGCGAAAGTTGTCACGTACACTTCTACAAACCGAACCATATCTGGAAAACAATCATGATTTTGAGAGGGAATGTGTCAAGTTTAAAGGTGATGTGGCCGCTGCTTCATCTGTTGTCCTTGAAAAAAATCTGCACTAAATATGCACCATTACATGGCCAATGTAAAAATTTGGCATCTTTCAGGGTTTGTTTGCTATATTTAAGCCATTTAGTGCATTTCTAGTCATTTACTGCATATAATTCATTTTTTTACTACAATTGTATGAAAAATTTGTCGAAATTGGGTTGAGAAAACATATTTGTGTTCTTGAGTCCATGTGTAGCCTTGTCCAAGAAAAGAAGGAATTTCAATCATGAGGGTACCAAGAATTAACACCAATCATGAGGAGCCACAGATGCAATTGCTTATTGTTTGCAATTAATGAATATGAATTACCTACAATATCTTGACCTATTACCAACATGAGAAGAACACAAGCCATCAAATTAAACTAGCATGGCCGAGTGCACGTGTGGGAGGGCCCCCGAGTGCGAATGACGCCTGGACCATAAGCCCCATAGATGTGTGTCTCGGTGTGACAAGGCTATGCCTAGTCCTTAGCCCGAGAGGATTACTCACACATCGCAATCGAATCACAAATGAGAGACATTGTAGATAGGTTTATTTGAATATGGATGGCATTATTCTTTGTACACATATTTTGCTAGCCCGAGGTGCAGAATTACTGGCAGTCCGGGATGCAATCCTATTAGCAAGAGAAAAAGGATGGCCAAACATTCTGATAGAAACTGATTATTAGGTACTTAAGGATGAGTGGAAGAATGAAGAATTTTCATCTATTGGAGGCCATGTGTTGAGAGAGATCAAGTCTCTTCTCAACTTTCAGGGTTTTGATATTGTGCACACTCGAAGGGATGCTAATGCGGTTGCACATAGATGTGCGAAGGAGGGTATTAATAGTAGCTTGAGTGTAATGTCACTAGATGTTATCCCTGACTTTTTGGTTGCCTTATTGCAATCGGATGTAAACCGTCTTATGATTAAATAAAATGCCTAGTGTGGGCGGTTCTAAAAAAAGACATTAATAATTTTCATTTTCCGGCGATCGTACGAGAGGCGACGCGGTTGGCCACCCAGCTGTCCATGGCCTGCAACCACACCGTCTATTTTGACCCATTCTAGTGCAAGACGGGGCTGGCGGTGGTGATAGGCACGGCCCTCTCCACATGTGCCCAGTTACCGTTTATACCCATCCATTTGGTACAACACATCTCTGTGGAAAGATGGACAAAAGATATGGACGCACATGGTCACATTATCACTAATGCCGCATGTTGGTTTAACTATAATACATAGCAGCTGATTAGGTGAGCTCATGAAAAGGCTTGCAAATAAATGGATCATCAAAAGACAAACAGTCCGTCAACCATGTCTAAATAGATGTTCACTCATCATCAGTCACGAAGACA